>NW_004798343.1:156959-164737 GCF_000002075.1 Aplysia californica
TATTTGCAATAATTATAATAACAATACAGTGATAGAGATTGATGATAATAATGATGATATAATAAATAATCTTAATAATAATAATAATAATAATAATAATAATAATAATAATAATAATAATAATAATTTAAAAAAATAATAATAATAGTAACAATAATAATAACAATAGTAACAATAATAATAATAATAATAATAATAAGATGATGATGATGAAGTAGGCCTACAAGCGCGCATAATGTTTTGTGCGTGCATGGGCATGAGCACATGCGTGCGTGTATACCCGAGGAAAGATATCGGGGAGGAGATAGGTTGGGGGGGGGGGGGGGGGGGATTGCAATAAGTTGTTTTGTTACAGTCTAGATTCTAATTGTACATGTAGATTCTACTTAATTTAAAATGCTGAAAGCGCGGTAACAATTTTTTTAGAAAGTAAATTAGACAAATTAGTAGTTGTTTTGTTGTGGGTTTATTGTTTTGTTTTGTTGTTGTTTTTTGGAGGGGGGTGGGGTCTCTTAGCCTTGCCCTTCTCGACTCTCGGGCACAATATACACAGGCCTAATTCCCCGGTACTACGAAGGCTGTGAGTTAGCTGAAACAAAGGGGCGGGGAACAAGTTGACAACGTTTCACAGTATCCCTTCCTGGCCTTCCATCGGCGAGCGGAGGTTGAACCATACTATGGTGTACCGTCAAGAAGAAAGAGTGAAGAGATCAAGGACCTGATCTTGTTGGAACAACTTACTTATGACTTATGACGTGGAACGATAACAACTTGACCTATGACATTTGCTTGATTTACCGGTGCCGATTTTCCTTTCCCGGACTCGCCTACCAACGACAGTCAACCAATACAATACCCACATAATATCTCTTTTTTCGGTCGCATTTTTTTAGCTCCCTTTGAGCAGTGAAATTTTCTTCGTTTTCCAGGTTACATGTAATCTGAGGAATCTGTGTGGTTCTACTAACTACTGAAAATACATTGTGTGTGAAAAACGTATTTGAAATTTAAATGACAAAGTATTATATCAATAATATAAAGATGAAACATTCGAAAGACTTTACAACCGCTGCCGCTGTTGTTCGAACTTCGAACTTTCTACTTTCACTTCGGCTACCACCACATTAGACGTTACTATTTATTACCACCACATTAGACGTTACTATTTATTACACATTAAAAAAAGGGCCCTGTTGTTCGTATTTTTGTAAGTGTTTTCCCCACTGCAGGCTGCTGTTAATGTAGATCAGCATTACCTTGTAGATCTAGTAATTGTAATGATTCTGCTATTCTGCAGAGATTCTGATTCTGGATTCTGAGGCTGAGGATTCTGATTTCATTCTCAGCCGCAGTCTGCTGAGGAGCCAAGTCTGGGATTGGGTCAGCAAATAGCCTACCTCCATAGGCCCTGTGAGATAACAGAGCTATCAGACCTTCCTCGTTACCTCTCACTGAGTAGAGTATTGCCTAGAGGCTAGTCTAGACTCTAGATCTAGACTGTGCATGTCTGTAATCTGTAATTGTTTTGTAATGAGGCTTAGATCTAGAATCTAGATTCTAGTCTAGATCTAGAGATTTAGAAATCTAGAGGGCCTAAATCTAGAACAAGGCACTCTGGCTTGAAAATGAATGAGAATGTAGTGTAGTTTTGGTGTGATTTTTCTCGGCCGTAATAACATTATAGCAGTTGATCAACCTTGACAGTTATCTCATAATAATGGTGGTATTTATATATTTGCCTTTGACATAACTTTTTCATTTACACAGCCCACAAGCTATGATGACGGAAAGCATTGGTGGAAGCCAAGAAAGCAGTCAGCTGTTTGCCCTAGGTTTTCCTGTAACATTGTCGACACAAGAATATACAAAACAGGTGATGCAAAATCTTGGAGAATGATTGGCGCTTTTTCGGTTGTTCCACCCCGCAATTGTTAATCGCCAGTTTTGGCAACAAGAGTAGGGGGGTTTCAGGGGGGCTTGCCCCCTGACCTAATAAAAATATGGTGGGGGGTTTCAGAGGGGCATGCCCCCCTGAATTTGCCATAATCTGATGTTTTGCAGTTGTTAGGTTTGATATCTTAGCTCATCGCGCATCAAACGTATCTCGATGTAGGCAGGCTCAAATAAGGGGGGGGGGTGGTGGGAACTACCAAAAAAGCACGGAATGATTACCCTACCGTAGTCAAAGTAGGAAACAAATGGTAGTCAAAGTGCATTTTAGGTGCGTAAATTATTAGACTCAATGTACAACAAAAACATGTCATTACTTGCGTTTTTGTAGCATTATAATTCCCAATGTACAACTATAACAGAAATTGAATAGAATCTAGATGCGTGCTAAACGAAAATTGTGCAGACAGCTCGGCACAACCCATGGTCTCTTCCCCTTCTATAGACTCCATGAATTTGTTTAAATTCGTAGTTCAGGCTTCGTAAATATGACATGTTTCTTGTCATACTAAAAACTATAGCTGACTTGTACAACTAATATTATCCCCTAGATCTAATGTATGTTGTTGTTTGGGTCTGACCTAGTAAAGGGCTACAAACACAAGTAATGACGTGTTATAAATTGTTGTACATTTGTCATTTGGTCTAATAATTTACGCACCTAAAATGCACTTTTACCCAAACTTTGAAATCATATGTAGAGCATTTTTGTATCTAGAGATTTAAAAACTTTTTATTATATTATTAAATTTCAGTTCCTGTGTATAAAAAGTGCACTTAATCTGATTCTCTATAATGTTGAAATCAATGTTTTGTCAGTGAGTATTTGAGGGATACAAATAGGCCCAACAGAGGCTCAGGCAAAGTTTGGAATTTGTTTAAAAACATACCTCATGAAATGCATCATTTTGATAGTTAGTTTTTATTCATATTACTTTAATTCATGTTATGTGCATTATATCGTCATTGATTGTGCTGTGATGGTGATAGTCATGAGAATGTCTATATTGTATAGGTAGTGTTATTCTAAAGCACGTATATTATGCTTTTTCATTCACTTGCATTATAATATGTGCTAAGATTAATCTTGGTCTTCCTTCTCTTATTGCTTAAAGTCGTAAAACATTATTTTGTGCCCCGTATTGTAAAATGCCGAGAGCTCAGGTCCTGTGTAGTATGGGAGCAAATGCTGTAGAAATGATCTGCATTATTACTCTTATTATCATTATTACTATTATTATTATCATCACCATCATTATTATAATTATTATAATGTGCTTATCATGTATTTATATTCCTTTTTCTTTACACAGGATTAATAAATCTTTTTTCTCAAATCTTAGTGTTACGGTAAAAATGTTACATTTTGTGAAATATATTTCAGAAGCTGGAGTCTGCCGTGTCTCTCCTGCACTCACAAACAGTGTCCGGGCCCGTCCTGACGGAAATTGTTTCCTTATTGCTGCCTCACGTTGAAGACGAGAAATATTCCTCTGTTTGGGTGGTCCTGTTGGACAAACTGTGTGGACTTGGCCATCTCCCAGAGACGGCTGAGGTGTACAGACAGTTGGATGAGTGGCAGGACAAGGTGTTCTCCTGTGGTAAGACTTTCTCGTGGTTGGTTCTGCCGTTTGGTCAAAGATACTCATGTGGTGAGACTTTCTCATGGTTGGTTCTGCTATTTGGTCAAAGATACTCATGTGGTGAGACTTTCTCATGGTTGGTTCTGCAATTTGGTCAAAGATACTCATGTGGTGAGACTTTCTCATGGTTGGTTCTGCTATTTGGTCAAAGATACTCATGTGGTGAGACTTTCTCATGGTTGGTTCTGCCGGTTGGTTGAAGATACTCATTCATGTGGTAAGACTTTCTCATGGTTGGTTCTGCCGTCTGGTCGAAGATACTCATGTGGTAAGACTTTTTCATGGCTGGTTCTGCCATTTGGTCAAAGATACTCATGTAGTATGACTTTCTCATGGTTGGTTCTGCCATTTGGTCGAAGATACTCATGTGGTAAGACTTTCTCATGGTTGGTTCTGCCGGTTGGTCAAAGATACTCATGTGGTAAGACTTTCTTGTGGCTGGTTCTGCCGTTTGGTTGAAGACAAAGTGTCTTCTTTTTATTACATGTGATTAAATTTTATCCTTTAAAAAGTCTTCAAATCTACTGATTAAGAGAGGAATGGGGGGGGGGGGGGGATGTTGTATAAGAGATTTGTGTAATATGTAGTATATTTTATATTTGTCACTATTCACTATCTTCTTTCATAGCTTAACAAATCTTGTGCCTGTGCGAGTTGAACTAGTCGTGTCTGTCCTATCTGCTCTTTAACCTTATCCGTACGTCGTGGTTTACTATCTTGTCCATACGATGTGGGGAACTCTGTGCCACCACTTTCCAAGGAAGACATTTACTCCGTTAATTTGATCCGTACGCTTTGCATAGCTGTCTTTCAAAATGATTTTTTGAGAAATACTGAAAGTTTCAAAGAGATCTTCGGACTAGAAGTATTCTAAAATGTGAAGAATACAACCCCGGGGGTACAAAATAACCCCAAGACGTATGGATAGGTGATAGGGTTAAGTTGTGATGGCTGCTCACTTATTAAGTTTAGAGCACACATCACCAGCTTCACCATCTCTCTGCTGCCAGTTGAGTCAACCTTTGGGAAATACTGACTGACTGGCCTGTCTGCTCCTTGGTGTTGCCCCACCACTGCCACCACTCCCACCCCCCACCCCTCCACCACCATCATCACCACCTCCACCATCTGCACCACTAACATCCCTGTATTGTCCCTATATTCTCATCCTCTCTCTTCTTTCATTTTTTCCTGAAACCTATAAGTGAGGCTTATATTTCAACTCTGTATTATACGGATGTCCTATCATTGTTTATATCAGTTTAGGTGGCTAAAACAGCACCTGGACATGGATGGCTGGTGCCTCTATAAATAAATCATTGATGGTCATCAGTTTAGGTGAGAAAAGCATTGTTCTTTTAGACTAAGATCAGGGAAAAATTGTCAGAAAAACATTGTTCATATTGACTAAGGTTAGGAAAACATTGATTATATTCATATCTATATATTATATATTGACTAGCGTCAGACTGAGGTCAGAAAAATATTTACATTAACTTAGGTAAGAAAATCAGTTACATGGGATCTTCACCTGAGACAAGGGAATTTTCATTTGTCCCTCAAAAAAATGCTCTTGTGTTTTGTTTGTGGTATATTTCAAGTTATGAAACTGATTCAAATTGTAATGGTTTTATATGAATGAATATCCATGTATTATTTTAATGTCTTCAGCCTTAGTCTTTTGTTTGTTTTAGTAGAGATTGTACGGAGTTCACAACTGCATAAGGTCATATGAGCGTCAAGGGGTGGATGTCAACAGAGAAGTCCTTACAGGGAATCAGGCTTACTCTGCTCACCTCTCTAGTTTCAACAGCACAAAGTCTGCTTCGACTATCAAGGCACCCCGGAAATAGCGGGTCTCAAGAGTGTGACAAACATATAAAAAAGAAGTAGAGGAAAATGACGATAGTAAGGATTAGGAAAGAAAAAGCAGCAATTCCATGTTCGAATTCAGGCACAGTTATGAGCATGACATTGATGAATCAGCCCATTTACAATTCTACTGTGCATAAGAACATGTTAATGTCCCCCCCTTTGGGAATGGCCTAAAGACACTTCAGTCAGTAGCACCGCCCCGCGGGGTTTAACCTTAGTCTAAACTGTGTCTGATTGGATCACCAGATGGCATCCCGAAGAATGTTCTCCATCGCCTGTGGTTGACGCGTCTGCCAAGTTTGGAGTTTGCTGTCCTCAAATTTGTGGACGTCGCAGCTTCTCAAGCGGATATTTCACCAGACAACATATCGTCACTCCTCTCTCGGAGTCATTTAGTGAGTGCACCTTGCTACTGTGCATTTGACTGCCCCCGTCGTTTTATGCAAGAAAAATTTTGAAATTTAAATGCAAACTGAGCCCAAAAATGTGAAATTATCCTTTTTTAGTTTTAGTAAAGGTTTTACGGCGCTCGCAACTGCATAAGGTCATATGAGCGCGATTATGTTAATTTTAACAAAGAATGGTAAAGGAAAATTATCAGAAATTATGCAAAAAATGATCAAATTTTGCTAAATTATGGGGACAGATTTGAAAGACAGTAAATTTGTAAATTTTTACCCTGGTGGTATTGGCCCTAGTAAAATATGGGCGCAGATGGTGGTTGGGGGGGGGGGGGTGCAATGGAGGGAATATACTTGTGTGGTGATATTCAGACAATCTCTGACATCACAATAGGCTGCCGGTATTCCCTTTTGCGAAAATTCCATCCTGTTGTAGTAGAAACCTTTGTTCCAGGATGTTGCTCTCCACCCGATGTTTACTGGACTGCTGCCATTTCTAATTCATTTTCATGTTTGTGTTCCCCTCAAAAAAGCTGTGGGATGTGCTCTTGTGTGGTCTGCTCCTTCTCTCCTGTCAAACATCTATCAGTGGGTGGTTGGCGAGTGCTCTTGTGTGGTCTGCTCCTTCTCTCCTGTCAAACATCTATCAGTGGGTGGTTGGCGAGTGCTCTGGTGTGGTCTGCTCCTTCTTTCCTGTCAAACATCTATCATCCTTGAGATCTCTCCTCCTTCTTTTCTTTTCTTTGTATTTTACTTGCTAGTAACACTTCAAATCTTGGGCACTTATATTGATATTATGACCTGACTTGTATTGCAAGTGCTGGGGAAAACTAACTGAAACTAAAACATGAAAAAAGCCTTTTCTTAGTACCGGTACATGTACATCAAATGTGTTTCTTTAGCTAATGAGTCACCAAAATGGACGCTTGTCTGTATCTTATAATCCATTGGGTTATTTAAGAGATTAATGGTTTAATTTTAAAATCCTGTCCATATGATGCTTTCTGCATTCCCTGGTATAATGTCGAGATGTAAGTAAGTTTATTCAGTGTTTAAGGCCATATTGGCCCACATCACATCACACAAAACACTCATTTGATAGATAAAGTTTCCATAATAAATAAGTAGGCTACAGGTTGTGCACATATCTCTTATCATGAGTCAAACATTGCATATTTCTGTCACTGGGGCGAGTCAGGCTGAGAGGGATTAACAATTTCCTTTGGTGGACAAAGTGTGAACAATAGAAAATAAAGTGAAATTCATCTTCAATTTCATGAGAATTACACCTCTCACATGTCAAGATGTGACATCTTGTGTAATTCTGTGATGTACCTGGTTCGCCAATGATGACATTGATTTGAAGGGGTTACGGTAGTGAAACTATTCATGTACATCTGATCCTCAAGAGTTAAGTTGCTTTTCATTTTCAATGTTTCATGTCATAAAATATTGCATGGGGTTGGTTTTTTTTTGGGGGGGGGGGGGGGGTTTACATGCATTTGTCTATGTAACACAAAATATCTCATGTTTTTTTGTGGGGGGTTTTTTGTGGGTTTTTTTTTTTCATTTCTGTATGCAACACAAAATATCTCATGGTTTTTTAGGTTTTTTGTTGTTTTTTTACATTTCTGTATGTAATACAAAATAAAATATCTCATGCTTTTTTAGTTTTGTTGTTGTTGTTTTTTTACATTTCTGTATGTAATACAAAATATCTCATGTTTTTTTAGTTGTTTTTTTTTTGTTTTTTTACATTTCTGTATGTAATACAAAATATCTCATGCTTTTTTTTTTTTTACACTTCTCTATGAAAAACAAAATACCTTCATGTGTTTGTTTTTGGGAGGGGGGGTTTGGTTTTGTTTTATCGGTTTTTCGTTTGTTTTTTGTTGGGGGGGTTTGGTTT
>NW_004798343.1:165706-192547 GCF_000002075.1 Aplysia californica
ATCCTTGCGGATCCTATTAAGGTAGGAGTTTAGTGGTATGTGTTGTGTTCACAGGCGAAATATCGTGACTTGTTCTCTTCGGCTGTCATGTGTGCGCGGCGCTGATCTAGGCTTCCAATAAATTTCTTGTCAATTTGATTCTGCTTTTGTTTTAAAATGACCTTCTATTTGTTTTCAGCAGAGTGTCAAGTTTCAGCAACAAAGATGTGTCAAATTTTATTGACTATCATGAATACGATAGTATAACACGACATACGGGAAAGAGGTCCTTTGTATAGATGATTGTCTTGGACAGTTGGCTGTCAGAGAAAGTTCGACTGTATTTCTTTCAATTTTTTAAAAATTTTGACCTGCAACACACAGTTGCTGTGGACATGACCATGCACGCTCAGATGACCTTATGCAGTTGCAAGCGCCATAAAACACGTACCAAAAAAAAAAAGGACATGACCATGCGCGCTCAGATGACCTTATGCAGTTGCGAACGCCGTAAAACACGTACCAAAAAAAAAAAGGACATGCCCTAGAGACACCAGGATGTTGACTGCATCAAGAACAAGCAGAGACCATGATCTCTTCATTGTTATACCAGGGAAAAAATTGACTCTGGTCTGTTACAATGACCACTCCTCTAATCGTTGACTTTTGGTTCATTTCAGTTTGACTGCAAAATGTTCCTGGGAGACGGCGCAGATGGGTGACTGACTATTTTTGGAACTCGGGAGCACCCTTAGTTTTTCCTCCCTGTGTCGTCTCGGTGATGAGGACAGTGCAGCCGTAGACCATGTTGGACGCCCACTTCAGAAAGCATATGTGAGGCAGCGGGGTGAAATGAGGCGCTCGTCAAAATACAGAAATCGGAGAAACAGGCATTTTCCCCAAAGTTTGGGAAGTTTTATCGAATTTTTATTTTAGGGCTCAACCTCTTTTATGTTCGTACTAGCTGGGCCCCCTTTCGATGAAAGAAATGATCGGTGCATTAACATCAACTGAAAGTCATTGGCCTACTATATTTATACTCTACTGGAATTGAGCAATAAATCTTGAGAGATGCAAAAACTTTAGAAGGTCTAGATTAGATCTAGATCTATGCTCTCAAAACAAATTTCTTCTCGCAAAATGTCACTTCCGCACCGGATTTTCTAAAATTACAGAGACAGAGGCGTCGGCCTAAAAACGATCGGCGAAATAAAGAAATTTAGCCATTTGCAGCAAAATTGTCTCAAAACTGAAAAAACGAAGGAAGTCAAGATCTGGAGAATATTTAAAAGAATCTTTTGGTGAAAACCGCATGTCGATCGATGCAGCCATTAAAAAGCCTTTTGAGTAGCAAAATTCGGCCACCACAAATAGATAATAGATAAAACAAATTTCCAGGTTAATTTTGCTTAAGGGGATCCGCGGGTCTCGATCCCCTAGAAAATCGGGTATTTGCTAAAAAAAAATGGAACTTCGAGTATTTGGATATTCTTACAGAAAAATATGTCAAGAATCCGTTTGTGAAGGTCCCAAAACCTAAGGAGACCTCTAATATATATAAAAATGTATTTGAAAGCGGTAGGGGGGGCAAAAAAATGCAAACAAAACGTCAAGAAATGTTAAACTTTACCCCTTGACAACAACACTCTCCGTGGCTGCAAGGTAATCAAGTTTGGTATCGTTGGAAAGGCCGTGATAAGAGCTATTCGATTAGTGCACTTTCGTTTTCGTACGGAACTACTCTGGGGACCCATTTAGGTATGTTTGAAGACCCCGTACCAAATACCGGTTGGCCACTTCCGTCACGTGACCGGACCGTGAATTTTCATTCGCCGAGCCGGTAGCAACGAAGGGGATTCCCCTCGCGGGCCATTGTTTACACTGCGTGCCGCAAGACAGAACGTGAACGTTTTCGCTGCATTTCAAAGAGTTTTCTATCGTGTTGCCGATTTCAACGCTAATAAATCTTGTTTACAGGCTGAATAATTATTGTTACCATCTCCATTTGCAATTCTGTGTAGTATTTCGGCCCGACAAGGCCTACCGAACACATGCTCCTTCTTATTCGTCTTCTCTCGTCTGTCTATCTGATCGTGATTCGATTCGATGTCTTCTTAGTCTTAGTCGTTTTGAGTGAGCTAATCCAGGATCTAAACTGTTGAGATTATACGTATAATACATAATAGCCTTCAGTACTTTCCATGATTATGTGGCTGGGGTATTCAAAGTATAGATCTACAGATCTACGTTGCGCTCGATCGACAAAGTTATAGGAATCTAGATCTAGATCTAGGATACATTTGTTTTGATGGCTTCCCTAGCCTCTTCGGTTGTTCGCAGTGAACAAGTCTGTTTAGCGTAGATATAGCAATAGAAATCTCTAAGGCCTAGTGTTATTTAAAACAATATGTTTACTTTATTATTATTGGGTTTTTTAAAAATCGGAGACCAGTGTTCCCAAAGCCAGTTAACCCCTTCAAGCAA
Organism: Aplysia californica; assembly: GCF_000002075.1. Taxonomy (NCBI): domain Eukaryota; kingdom Metazoa; phylum Mollusca; class Gastropoda; order Aplysiida; family Aplysiidae; genus Aplysia; species Aplysia californica. The sequence goes on from NW_004798343.1 coordinate 168,170, forward strand.
GATTGAAAGAAGCGACTGCAGAAATATATAGATAGTAGGGATAAAACAAATTGAGAAAATATACAGATATAGATCTAGATAGTATCATGTAGTGCCAGCTTACAGTGTGCCTTTCTTGGTTGCATAGTCTTAGATTCCACCATTGCAAAACCAAAACACATGGGAAGAAAATGAAGGGGAGGTAGCAGCTTTTTTTTTTTTGGCTCGACAAAGTCTCGACTCTTCTAATTCTAAGAAAGGCAGTCATCTGCCAAATCATTTAAAGATTTCTTAATGTGGAAAAGACTAACAACAAACTCAATTTACCTAAACAATTCAGTATGGCAACATTAACATATATATTTAGACGGGCATGTCAGCATGCAAAATTTTTATTCGCGTTTTTCTCGGAATAACTTTTCTGCCAAATCTGCTGCACTATTTTGATTAGACCTCAGAAAGTTACAGTCAGAGTTGGTTGAAATTTTCACACAAGCCCTAGAATGTCCTATTACCTTACATAGATATTTTAGCTTCTTCTCCCATTTAAGAACAGAAACTGAAAGACAAATGAGAGTTTACGTTCTTGGGGCGGAGATTCAATTGTGAGAGGACAGTTGGGGGGGGGGGGGCATGGAATTGATGTAAAAACTTGTCAAAAAAGCTTTTTAAATAGCCTATGCTGTGTAAACGTGATGTATGTTGCCGAATAATGTTGGATTTTAGTGAAAACCGAGATGTTTGTGATTGCACAATGTTTTGAAAACTTTGTTTGCGTTTTTCTCGAAATTGCATTTTCGGCTAACTGGTAACTTTATAGAAAGTGTATCTCAATAACTAACAGGCAGATTTCATTGAAATTTTCACACATTATTCCCAAGATAAGTGCCCTCCTCCTTACAAGAGCACTTTTCCTGAATATTGATTCTGTTTTGAGTTATTTGGCATTTTTGCGTTTCAGCATCGCCTAATATGGAATTCTGAACATTGGTCAAAGTGAGGGTAAAATTTGGAAAATGTATGATAGATATTTGAAATCTGATTCTGTAAAGAGGAGAAGCAAGCAATATATAACATATATACCAAGTGTGAAGCTTCTATCTTTATTGGTTTTGTAGAAACACTGTTTATAAAACGTAAAGAAATTTTGCTGAATCAGCGCCATTTTTTGCCGCCACAAGAACAAAAAAATAAAAAATGAATTTTTTATTTCACAAAACCTCTTTTTAAAAGTGTATGTATCCATTGATGCATACAAAGTGGCTACAAAATGGTTGGAACTGAGTTTTGGCATTTTCATTAGCCACCTCCCCTTAAAAACATTGATTAAAGACACAAAATAAAATGGCCGCCAAAGTTGAGTTATTTCCTTAGCTAGAGAGGCCATGGAAACTGAAAACTTACATCTTCTATGCCTTTAATTAAAGTTTAATCAACGTTTTTCAGTAAAATACACACAGAAATGTGTTCTTTAATGAGCATGAAAGGTGATTTTCAAAAAACCTAAAATTAGATTAAAATTCCCAAACCTGCGGAAAAATGCCAATTTCTTGACTTTCCTTATTTTGATGAGCGCCTGATTTCACCTTGCTGCCCCACTATTGTTTTCCACTCAGTGTCAAAATTTGATTTTCTGAATTTATGTCAGTGGTTAAGCTTTTCCAACTATGATTTCCTGATTTCTTTGAGAATGGAAAACCTTTTTAAGACTATGAAATGTTAGCTGAACATCACTGATTGGATTGTAGATACTGGTATATCTGTGACTGACAATGTATAGGGTGTGTGAGAAATACATGTATATTAACGTATACACATTTGACACTGCTGAGAGTGGCAATTATGCGCCAAGATATTAATGTGAGTGAGACATTTGTAGTTTATGTTCTTCAGACGAGTATGTAGACCCTACAGGTATCGTGTAAGTGCAGTACCTACACGGGCTGTATTGCATCCAGACGTATCTCAATGGCCACCAAAATTGACTTACGTCTGTATGCAATACTACCCTCGAGTAGAGAATCTGTGAGTATAAAACTGCCCACGTTTTGTGTGCGGGTGTTGTGCACGAGTTGAAAAAAACAAAATGTTCTTTGTGATAGCCTGTACAGTATAATATTATAACATAACCTGTCCCTACTTGCATTCCGTTAATAAATGTTTAGGTATTCAAACAATAACGTCTGTCTTGTCTTCCCTTGTACATGTGAACTTTTCTTGCAGGCGGCATAAATTAAAATAGTGTCTTTCCATACCTGTCCCCGTCATTTTATGCGAGAAAAATTCTGAAATTATGCAAACTGAGCCCAAAAATGTGAAATTATGGGATTCTGTTCATTTTAACAAAGAATGGTAAAGGAAAATAATCAGAAATTATGCAAAAAATGATCAAATTTTGCTAAATTTGCAGGGTGCATAAAACCACGGGGACAACCATACAGGTGTATACAAATGAAGCTTGAGTATTCTAATAATTTTCAGTTGGTCCATTTTAAGTTTTCTTGTGATCGGAAGATGTCGCAGTAGTTGTAGTAAATCCTACTGTCTTTCTGCTTTTGATTGCTGTCTTTACTCTAATAATATCATTGGGATTATTGGGAGGCATAGTATCGTTGGCTCGGTTCCAGGTCAATGAGGATATGTTGAACCTTGTAGTTTTCTCAATTCTTTGGAAACCCGTATAGGGCTGTCCCTGTCGTTTTATGCAAGAAAAATTCTGAAATTATGCAAACTGAGCCCAAATATGTGAAATTATGGGATTCTGTTAATTTTAACAAAGAATGATACAGGAAAATAATCAAAAATTTTATGAAAAAAATCATCAAATTTTGCTAAATTATGCGGGGTGCATAAAACCGCGGGGACAGAATAACATTGGGGTTATTGGGATGCAGAGTATCGTGTTGGACCTTGTAGTTTTCTCAGTTCTTTGGAAACCTGTATAGGGTACCGTAGATGGGAGGATGAAGTACATCATGTAGTACGTACCTGTCCCTGGAGTTTTATGCACCCCGCATAATTTAGCAAAATTTGATCATCTTTGGCATAATTTCTGATTATTTTCCTTTATTATTCTTTTTAAAATTAACAGAATCGCATAATTTCACATTTTTGGGCTCAGTTTGCATAATTTCAGAATTTTTTTTGCACAAAACCGCGGGGACAGACATACAGAGGCAGCCCAAGGGAGTCTTTTGGGAGACACGTGAGCTATTGGTTTGAAAGGACACAAGACTTCCTACAGTCTAGCATGCACGTAACGGAATCAGCAAAAATGCGAAATCTTTTCATTAGGTACGAATTTCACTAGGTACCGGTCATGTTTTCATTAAATACAAAGGATACACCTATGCTATGTGTATGAAAAAATTCAGGACCTAAAAATCTACATACATTCTACATATATGTGTTTGGCTTTGTGCCGGTTCGCTACACGCAAGCTAGACTGTAATCCTTTCCTTAAAAGTTTTACATGCACAACAGCAGAAGCTCTGTGGGTAAAAAAAAAAAGAAGCCGAAGAAGAAATGAAGTGAAAGCGTAAAAATTAGACTTAAAGTTATACAATGCATAAGATTAACTTTTTTGTGTTATTTTATAATAGAACAAACTCAACGAAATTTTGAAGTACTGGTAATTTATTATAAGATAAAAAAATTACTTCTGACTTTTATATTGCTTGGACTAAGCTACCTCTCATACTGCTGTCAGTCATAAATCTATTTTTCTGGAGCAAATATTTATATTATATATATAATAAAAATCTTTTTCTAAATATTACAAAAACAATCATGGAAGAAGAAAATCTAAATTGAATAATAACATGAACAATGAACATCAGTCAAATAATAAGGAGATCAAAAACAAATCCACACTGTACTTTATGTGGCAAAAATGATAAAAATCACAAAACTTTGTTAAAAAGTCAAGAGAAAGAGGACATATATATATTCCATTACAGGTGAAGGAGTAAGGGTGAGCTATCACAAAGCATATAAGCTTAATATAATATGTCTATATGGGTAAAGACATGTCACATAAGTTGTCACAATTTGAAGGCAGAGCAAGAGAAAAAAAATTAATTAAACATTTATATATAATATATATATATAACAACAGTCAGATTTAAGCTCACAGTTTGGAGAATGAAAAGAGCGGTATCTTGTTGTCTCACAAATCTACCTAGTGACCTAACAACCTGTCCCCGCCGTTTTATGCAAGAAAAATTCTGAAATTATGCAAACCGAGCCCAAAAATGTGAAATTATGCGATTCTGTTAATTTTAACAAAGAATGATACAGGAAAATAATCAATAATTATGCCAAAAATGATCAAATTTTGCTAAATTATGCGGGGTGCATAAAACCAGTGGGACAGGACAACTAACCTTTTTTTTTTTTTTTTTTTTTAGTAGAGGGTTTTACGGCACTTGCACCGGTGGGTGTCAACAGAGAAATCTTTACAGGGAACCAGACTTACTCTGCTCACCTCTCTAGCTTCAACAGCACAGTCTGCTTCGACTATCAAGGCACCCCAAAAATAGCAGGCCCCAAGAGTGTGACAGACATACAAAAGAAGTAGAGGAAAATGACAATAGTAAGGATTAGGAAAGAAGAAGCAGCAGTTCCCTGTTGTAGATCAGGCACAGTTATGAGCATGACACGAATCAGCCCATTTACAATTCTACTGTGCTTGAACGAGAAATGCTCCCCCCCCCCTTTGGGAATGGCGTAAAGACACTTCAGTCAGTGGCATTGCCCCGGGGGGGGGGGGAGAACTAACCTTTAATGCCACCACACGTACAACAACTATGAACCAGGACAAGCCCACAGTCCTCTAGTCTAACCCTTGACCTGGCACAAAACAAGCAGACCAGACCGGTCAACAATTCAGATACCGGTATATAAAGCAGGAAGCACACAGAAATAACAACAAATTCAACAATAAAGTATAATGTAGATTACACTACACCTCTGTCTGTCATCATGCCCTCAAGCGTAAATGGCCCATCTGCCATAACAACGAGCAGGAAGGAACAAGCAACGAAAGCAACAAACGGCTGATAGGCGACTAGCCTGACCACAGCCGTACTTCATTCTACTACTACTACTACTACTACTACTGTGAAAGTCACAGGACAAGACAAGACTCTGAACAGAGACCCACGTTTTCATCTCCAACAATATTCCATTTTGACACTAAGGACAAAGGCTTCCAAGAACACAGTAACACTCAGTAACACATCAGCCGTCCTTGACCCTGAGGCAGAGGAAGTAGACAACAAAATAGTCACAACTGATGGAAAAGATTACTATAGTGTATAATAAACTATACTGACTAAATAACAAGAGTTACAACAATCACAACAACTCAGCCAAATTTTATGCTGGACACAAAACACTACACTATTATATTATTATAGAATATCACATAGCTGTCCCTGTCGTTTTATCCAAGAAAAATTCTGAAATTACGCAAATTGAGCACTAAAATGTGAAATTATGCGATTCTGTTAATTTTAACAATGAATAATAAAGAAAAATAATCAGAAATTATGAAAAAAATGATCAAATTTTGCTAAATTATGCAGGGTGCATAAAACCACGGGGACAGACATTGCCATTCCTTTCCGTTCTACTTATGGTTATGGTCTGGAGGTTTGATCAGAACAATACACAGCAGTTTGTTCTTGTATGTTGTACTACGTGTGCATTATGTGTAAACATATTGATTAAACTTTAAGTGTCGATAAACTGTTTTGTAAGAACGTGATGTCTCGACACGAGCAAATGCAAACTGTACTGTGTGACCTTGGCTTGCGACCACCGGGGCTTGTATTGTAAGCCTGTTTGATAACCTGATGTCGACGACACTTTGAGAGATGGGTGATAAACATGAAAGCTGCTTAACAACATGATCATGGGTATTTAATCGACAGCTCTCAAGACTATTTAATCCTGATCATGACTTTCATCGACTGCTCAACAACATAATCACGACTATTTCATCGACTGTTGAATAACATGATCACGACTATTTCAATTTAATTGACTGCAATTAGATCACAGCCAGCACACTTTTCCCCAGTCTCAAAATGAAAATCAGACACTCAACATCGAACACTGACATCTATTTCTATATATGTCTACTGACCCTTTTCAAGCTAAAAAAGCACAAGAACAACTTTAGTAAAGCAAATCCAGATACAGGAAGCACCTAAGGAAGGTCTTGGGACTGACTGGCATCAATGTCATTTGTATAAGTTTTACTTCAAGAGAATGCACTGAACAAAAAATGGTGCACGTTCTGGTCAAAAAGACAAATGGTTATTTCATATTTGTAAAAGGTATATTTTTAAAATATTTTCATTATAAATTATAAAGCAATGTAAAATGACAAGAATCTTGAGCGAAAGGAAATGCAAGATACACTATTTTTATCTGCATAATAACATATTTCAGTCTACCACGCACATAGCAAAAAACGCCCTCAGTGAACAGATTTTCAGGTCCTGAATTGTTTTTTCATACACAGTGGAGTCCACTGAACAAGGTTAATCCGAAAACAGCAATAAGCTGAAAGAAAATGTTTGAATCACCAATCCCCCCCCCCCCCCCCCCTCTATTTAAGCAACCTCTCTAAATCAAAAACCCAGTTAAACCAAAGAAAATCTAGCAGTTCTGCAGATTTAGGTTTGGGCGCTGTATTCGAAACACCAACATAGCGTGAACAATTCCTTCACCATAGCAAAGAGTCTACATAACAAGAGGGGCCACTTCTCTCTTTGAGCCAATTAAAAAAGTGTCCTCAAAATTCGGTGGCACCCTCTTCGCAAAAGCGCACCTTTTGTGAACAGAGTTATCCTACTTGAGTTTAAAAAATCAAAGTGAAACTAGCAAGTTTTTGAATGAATTTCGGAAGAACGCTTTTTTTAAATGGTTACGCTGACAAAAAACCTCTTCCGGAGGAAAGGGTGATTGTTTTCTTCGTTTAATTTGACTTAAGAATGAAAGGCTAGAGGTCATTAAAATAAAAAACAACTAAAACTCCAAACTGAACGAACCCGAACTGCTGATGAACAGAAGTCGATCTGCGCACGCAAGGAGGTGCTATGGTGCTATTCCTATTCTTCTTCTGGAAAAACGAAAGAGAGCTTCAAAACAGACTGCAGCGCCATCTGAAGCAAAGAGCATACTTCCTGCGGACACTTTTTTGGCTGAGTGGCCCATCTTGTTATTTACTCTCTTTGACGATAGCCATTTCACTACGTGCGTGCTAGATGGTATTTTCAAAACAATTAACTTTTGTATAGGGTATATATTCTACTTATAAATATATATAAATGTATCTACAAACTCACTACAGTTCATCATTTATACATGTATAATGTCTATCACAAAACAACAAGTCTGAATATCATGACATTAAAATCTTCACAATACTGAAAACTTTGGTGTCCAAGAATGCTGAAAGTGAAAGCTACAGAAATGAATGATGATATGAACTTTTCGAGTGAGATAAATAAGTATAAGGCAACTGGATCCCCAGGAAGCGTTCACAGGAAGATGTCATGACCTGGCTTGTACGGTTCGTCCGACTTTTGCTTCAGTCTGGCCGACTCGACAGATGCGAACGTCGGCATCCCATGCGGCAAATCCAACAATCCAGCTTCCTCATCCAGAATTCTGTCCGCCATTTCTGGGGAAGCCACAAAAACAAAAATAGAGCCTTTTAGTTTTCACTAGTTAAATTTTAAATGAATAAATGAAAAAATAAATAACATTTTGTTGATCCCTGTGGGGAAATTTGGGTTACAAACAACGGCAAACATATACACATAAATAAAAACATGATTATAAATACATATATATAGGCCTACATACATACATATATAGCAATACAGAACAATTTCACAAACATGCCATTGCTGGTCACCACTGTGCAGCAATTTAAAACAAACAAACCAGGATTGCCGTGTCTTGCTCAAGGACACACCGCAGTGACCACAAGATCTTGCGTGCTACATGAAATAACAAGTAAATATCATATATTTCGAGAGGAGGCTGAAAAGCCAACTTGCTGTTCCTCATAAGATCCTCTCACAACTGCTCATTCATACAGTCTTAATGTTGAATCAAAAGTTTTATTTCTCATAAGTCTTGCGATATTACTGATGATATTATATGCGAGGTGCATATCCTCATTGATTCTGCTGGGATAGTACGAATGTCTGCCAATGTGTTAGCATTAATCTGCAGTGTACATATGCATGTTCATTCAGTTGTGTTTTGTGTTGAGATGAAGGTGTTGTAGAGCGCCTATAGCTTATATTGTAAGGGAGTGGGCGCTATAGAAATTATCTGTATCGTCATTATCATTATTGCGTACTGTATACTATAAAAATACAATGTTTGTGGAAATTGTATTACATTTTTATTCATCGCTATCAGTATCCATCCGATACACTTTTCGAGGCGCATAATCTCATATATATAGACTTACCAATGGCTGGAAGCGTCCTGACAGCTTCAGGTCGTATTTTTATGTTGGTACAAGTAGGCAACAAGGAACAGAAGCAACTCTTGAAAAAGAAAAGAGACATTTCTGTTCAAAATGTCAAGCAAAAAGTGGAAAATACTTACTTTTTATCAAACACTCACAACCAACACAAATTTATAATAAAACTAACCTCTCATTCTCTCGATCTTTGGCCCGTAGGCCAGATCCCACTGGTAGGTTGTTACAATCCCCAGAGGCACGAGAGGAGCCAGGAGTCCCCACCTCCTTGTGCGGAGAGCTCTGGGAGGAGAAGAACAAGAACTGTTTGTCGTGGTTGCGGAATACGATTCCCTTGAGGGAAAAACTAACCCAAATTATGTATGAGTTGAGTCTGTAGTGACCCCTTGAGAGAAACAAATTTAAAATTGAAATTGAAATGACAAAGTCTGAGAGTTATGTAATTTTTTATTTGCGCCCAACTTATACTAAAAACCATCTACCGCAAAGCGAAGATGACTGACTTAGTCCGTAATTACTGCTAAAAAACTATCGCATATAACCTCACCAAATTTTTTAAGAAATGAAACAAGTGAGTCAGCTATTATTTCCCACTTCCCCTAATTTGTAGCCGAAAAACACTGGAGATATCAATCGATGAAGCACATCCTGTAAATTTACACGAAATTAGATCACCCGGCTAGCGGCCCTACCCGTAAATATACAGGAATATTCTCAAGTGAGTTAATAACTACTCTACTACCAAGACTCTCAATCTCAAGACAACTGAGTACTCACCCAGCTGTCAGCCCAACAGTAGCCAGAGTGTTAAAGGTCATCCAGTACCAGAAGAAGTCCCTGGAACGTGCAATCATCATCGCCATCTGCCGTTCCCTCATCTCATTCTGCATTGCGAGCTGTCTCTCCATCTGATAGGGACACGGGAAACCATTGATGTTGGGGAGAAAAACACATGTACAGATGTTTAAAACTAGTACAATCACCAAAATGCCAGTGTGGATAGAGGCGGACCAAACTGTGGAACACATCCTTCAGCCTTCAGCACTGCAGGACACACAGGGCCCTGAGACAGGAAACGTGGCCAACCCCACTGACACTACAAGAGAAGCTGTACGGGCCGACAGATGAACTCAGCAGGACAGCCCAGTAGATTATAGATACCAGATTTCAAGTGTGATGCGATCGAGAAGGAGAAGAAGAGTGGGGAAAAAGGACAACAGAGAGAAGGCGAGGTATTCAAGGCAGTGAAATATATACCACTAGTTTGTGTGAGGGACGCAGGGGGGAAGTGTTACCGGAGACTAGAATATTTTTTGTGCACATGTAATGTAGTCTGAAAACAGAAACGGCTTACGCAAATTATATCTCGTATAATCCTGAATATACGGCACTTTCACTTCACACACAAGACAGATGATCTAAAAATCCAATAGCAAACAATCACAAAGTGATTATCTATAATATGGGGTGCAAGCAACAGTATATTTTACAGAAAATGTTTGTATATAATAAGAAAAAGTACAATATCCATAAAGATGTCACTGAAATGAAGGAAAAATGTAGCCTACTCTTGCACAAAAATTTATAATATAATGAAAAACTCACTTGCAACTGTTGTGCTTTCAGCATGAACTCCTGATTTTTTTTCAAGTTCTCGTCCATCGTTTTTCCAAGAAAACTGCCCATCCTGACCGATCTTGTTCTGCTTCTCTGTAAGAGATCCGAGCTAGATATGAAAAGGATGTGTGCATTAGATCTATTTTTTAAAACTTTCATTGTATGTATGTGCAGTCATACTGCCAAAAATATAAGGAAGTACTGGAACTGACAGCATCTCGTTTCCGTTGCAATTTGAATCCAATGCACAGAATGTCATAGACAATCAGATCTAGATCTAGATTTTAGATCAATATTATGATTAGATCTAGATAATTTTGTTATTATGTGTACATTGAGTTTGCAACAAATTCAACAGTTTCTCCTACTAAAACGATCATTGATTTTGATGGTAAATTACTTTTAATTAAAAATAAATAATTTTCCTCATTTAATTTGAGAATAGTCTCAATAAAATTTTAGAGTAAGAATTCCACCAAACGACCCCACCATTCCATCTAAGAATTAAACGAAAAGCCAGAAATTATCAATAAAACTTAAATAAAAATAAAGGCTTGCGTGAACACCCACTGAAGCTGCCTGCAATAAATAAACAGCCAAAGGCAAAATGGAATAGTTTGCACAAAATATCCTGCCTTCATTCACAAAAACATATTGCTCTCGATTTTATTTAGAGAAAAGAAAACAACAGTGCAAAAAACCCATCATTGCAAAACTAGGTCAGAATCTATTCTTACTTAGAAGCTGCAAGAAAGCAACAAAGTAGACCAAGAGATCAATGGGACCTTCCAAATACAAGACAAGAAAAGACAGCGATTTTTGACCTCCTGAGAAACACAGCAAGTTCACGAACTGGGACTTGAGGCCAGCGGGGGGCGATCCGTACACCGGGCCCGACGATACAGACAAAACCTGTCCCCGTGGTTTTATGCACTCCGCCTAATTTAGCAAAGTTTGATCATTTTTTGCATAATTTCTGATTATTTTCCTTTATCATTCTTTGTTAAAATAAACAGAATCGCATAATTTCACATTTTTTGGGCTCAGTTTGCATAATTTCAGAATTTTTCTTGCGTAAAACGACGGGGATAGCAAAACATTCACATAGGCCCTAATTGTACTTGAGGAGTGAGTTCATAGCAATCTTAAACTTAAACCGTAATTGAACCATATGTCAATGAAAAAAAAAGAGAAAGAGGGAATTTTTTAGTTATATGGCTTAAAATTATATTGAGTGGGTTTCGTTGTCACTTTTTTTAGATAAACTATTAAGATTGATTTTGTATTATACAAATAATACAACTAAATTTTTTCCTGAATTTTGTAATGAAATACAATCATTTTACAGGAATTGTTTATAACCTTGGACGTGTTGAGAAATGCGTAAACAATATGGGTTGATTTTGGAGGGGGGGGTGAACTACACAGAATGAAGAGATAGAGAAGGCGATGGTAAAAAACAAACGAGGGAAGGTGGCGGGGACAAGAGACGACGGGACACATCACACAGCGTAACTACGATACGGAGTCGACAGTTTTAGCGTCTTTTTTAGCTGCTTGAACTACAAGACTACAACTTCTACCATAGCTTCTGAAACAAAGTGGACAGTGGTCAAAGTACACAGAGAAAACGAAACTGGTTCGGTAAATGAGAAGTACATCATTAGATCTATATGATGTATTGAGTCTTCTGATATCTCTGTTTAAATGCCTGCTTTTTCTTAAACGAGGGCTGGCAACTTGGGTTTTGTGTACTGTAAGGTGCTTTTGCAATAACAACAGTCAACGTCAACAGCGGACAGCGTTCCCCGACAATCAACAACAGTACAGGATTTACACTACACTACTAGATAGTTGAGTACTACAAGAGTATGAGTCTAGGACCACTGCAGCGGATAGCCCTGGTTATTATAGCAGAATGCTGTTATAGTTAACCAATAGACGAGGATTAAATTTACATACACAGTAGGCCTAACTAATGATTAACGAATAAGAGATATTGCACCAAGTCCAAGTGCCTACTTTTCACTCATTCATTCATTCATATTCACTCCTGTGATACAAGCCTCAAAATTCCACAGGGAGGCAATCATGTGACAGTGTGGTGCTAAACTAAGACCACACAAAGTCATTTAATGGATTTTGACCTCCAGATTTGGTTCGACTTTACTGTAACAGATTTTGAATGAAATTATTTCTTCGTAGGCAGATTTTGAACAAATCATTTGTTCTCTTCAGATTTGTGTGAGACATGGAGGGAGACCAGACTGATGCCAAAAACAGAGGCATTCAGTTTGTGTACGAGCAGTGGAAAAATGTGACAGAACATTTCCGAGTTTCTTCATCTACACGAGAGAACTGGTGGCGAATCATCGTGCGTCGGTACGGGGAAAAATGGCGGTTCTACCACACCATGAGCCACGTCCAGCAGATGTTGTGCCTGTACCAGCAGTGGAAGGAATGTATCGCTGATTTACACACTGTCTGCCTCGCCATTTTTTTCCATGAGTAAGTTCTTGTAGTAAAGGAACTATCCCTGTGGGTGGTTGACAGGTGCTCTGGTGTGGTTTGCTCCTTCTTTCCTATCAATCATCTATCGTCCTTATCTCCCCTTTTTTTTTTTTATGTTTGTTACTCTCTTGTGACACCTCTAATCTTCTGGCGCTCATATGACCTTATGCAGTTGCGAGCGCCATAAAACCTCTACTAAAACGAAACGAAAGTAAAGGAAGATGATCTTCATACTCTATGCATACAGTGCAGCCTCTTTATAACGACCTTCGATATAACGACATCCTCTATAGAGCGACATGGTGCCCAGGTCCCGATTTTTCCTCTTTATTATATCATTTAATATTTTTGGTGGCCTCTCTATAACGACAACCCTCTAAGTAGGCGACATTTTTTTTTCTGTTCCCGACGATGTCGTTATATATAAGAGGCTGCATTGTATGACAAGTGAGACTCAGTAGTTAAATCAATGCACATTTACACTTTTGATTAAATGTTTGGATTTTCTTTTCAAGGAGGGATTCTCCAGCTCTTGCCGATTTTATTTTTTTGAATGTTGTTTCATGTTCAGGGCAATGAAGCTAGAGATGGATGCGACTACAGGTGACTGGAGTCAGAGGCTGAATTAGTCGAGGAATGAGATTTTCAGTAGTATTAGATTTGCATATAGAGCTCTGAGGACATTAATTATGCAGTTCAATTTTCCCATTTTAAGTCTAATAGAATTTTCCTGCATGCATACTTTACTTTACTATTCCGATCCAGCGGCCATATGTTTTAGCCCTTCGGTCTGTCGATATGGCAAAGAATTTGCAGGTTTTAATCAGCTGTTCCTGCATGCATAAAAGCTTAAACTTTAAGGTTTACGATGAACTATATAGTTTGCCTTTGAATTTATGGAGAATAATGTGGAAAGTACAGAAGGTGGATAAAAATTAGGTAGAAAGAGAAAGGCTGTTTGTGCCTTCCATCAAACATTTCTAACTGGGCCTGCAAGGTGTAACATAATTTTACTTAATGATTGTGATTTTTTAAATTCCAGCATTGTCTACGACCCTACATCTGGTAACAATGAGCTGCAGTCCATTGTCTTATTCCAAAAATTTGCTATGGATGCTAATCTGGTAAGTTGGGTTTTTGTTTTGTGAAAAAAAATTTTTTTTTGGCAATCTTTGTTGTTTCTAAGAGTAGTTCATTATTTATGTTAAAGGTATGACTGCAGTTTTGTACATACACTGCCATTTTTTTCAGAATTCAGCATACTTTTAAACAAATTCATGCACAATCTGTCGAATGTGATGAGCAAAATAAAAGATCTGTAATCACAACTAGATCAACATTTGTATTGAGAACTATAATCTCTTTATACAGCCGCGTGATCTTCCCCTAAAGTTCTTTTTTCTAGGAAATACTACTACACTGATCCTTTTACTTCATTAGAAATTTCATTGGACTTCAGAATTTATTTGTGGAGTTTTCATTATCGATCCCTCCCCCCTCTTATATGGGGAGCATATACTTCTCGAATATTTAATTCATTAAAATTTATTGCAAGGATTACCACTATTTTGTAATAATAATAATAATAATTGCATTTATATAGCGCATATCCATGCTCAAGAGCATGCTCTATGCGCTTTACAACTATTATTACCCCAGCAGACCCTCTGAGAACACTCAGAAACATTCTCAGCTTCCGAGGAAGCATACAGTGCAAGCTGCGGATTTCACGCGCTCAAACACTATCAAACTGACAAGATCTTTCACTGTCTATAGCCGGGTACCCATTTCCACCTGGGTGAAGTGAGGAAAATTTGTGCAAAGTGCCTTTCCCAAGGACACAACGTCGGGTCCCTGATGGGATTCGAACCCGTGACCTTACGGTTGCGAGTCCGAGAGCCTAACCACTAAGCCACCGACGCCACCTAAATTATTTTTCTGAATATCTTTCCCTGATAGATGTCTTGGTGAAGTTTAATCCTTTGTTCTACCTCATTTCTTTGAAATAAACCTCATGGGAAGGACTTGCTTCCAAGGAGTGGACATTTTTTAAAGGGGGAGGAGGGGTTGCCGCAAATCGACATTTTATATTTCATGGTTTTGATTCATGAATTATAATCAAAAAGGAAAAAATGCTCTTGAGACAGGGCAGACATATAATTTTAAGACACTTTGGTGTTGTTTTTTCAGCCGGATGCTGTGAGCGAGCGTGTCGCCGGGATGATTTCTGCCACAATTTCCCACAAGGCCAATAACCCTGACGACCAGGACCTGTGTCTCTTCTTGGACTTTGATCTGTCTATATTGGGACAGAGTGCAGAGGGTAACCCACATTTCTTTGCCAGGTTAAAACTGTTGTAGAGTAATCATAATGTAACATAATAAGTACCCACTAATGGTCAGTATATTGGTATCGTTGAGAGCAAGAAAAGTAACACACACACACACT
Source organism: Aplysia californica (assembly GCF_000002075.1). NCBI lineage: Eukaryota > Metazoa > Mollusca > Gastropoda > Aplysiida > Aplysiidae > Aplysia > Aplysia californica. Next base: position 183,241 of record NW_004798343.1, read on the forward strand.
CATACACAAGAACAACAAAGATGTCTAGTCTACGGCAGCACAACCCACAGTCATGTAAAGTTTAAGTTTTATATTAAACTCTGGAACACAACCCGAGAAGTGGTTTCATTTATTAATGTTTAATGTTGTTGGTGTTCTTGGACTGTTCGCAAGTAGAATACACAACAAAAACATGTCAACCCATTAAAAACATATTTTCTTATGCGTAGGCCTACTTACCATTTTTTTTTAGAAAATCGTGATTGAAACTTTTTACTGTCTGTAACATGTAATAAAACCACTCTTCTTAATTTTTTCTGTGTTTTTAGATAGAATTGTGTATATTCAGAAAATATATCATCATTCAATGTTGTATGTTAATTAATCTTATGGTTGTTGAATTTTGCAAATTTTTGGCTAGTATTGTAACTTAGACAGTTTTGCTTTTAAGATTCAATATATAGCAAAAGCTTTTCATAATTGAGAACATAATTTTTGTATATATTACTCCTTCATTTCCCCATTAGGTTTTCTCAATTACAGTACTTCTGATACAGTTTATGTGGCTTGTATTCCTAACAGAGAGTATAGTGTGTGTGTGTGTGTGTGTGTGTGGGTGTGTGTGTGTGTGGGCGTGTGTGTGTGTGGGCGTGTGTGTGTGTGGGCGTGTGTGTGTGTGTGTGGGCGTGTGTGTGTGCGCGCTACATGATAATGTACAGTGATTTCAAAACCTCCCCTTTTTCTTTTTCCCTCAGTCTATGAATCGTATGCAGAGAAAATCCGCCAAGAGTACATTCACTTCAGCGATGAGTCATACAGAGAGGGCAGGGTGAAGGTGAAATGTCTATGATGACACTTTTTCCATTCTTTTTCTTTCTCGAGTGTTAGATCAGAAATAGCAGTTATTACTCTGTCGGGAAGCTCTTTATAAACCCATATCATCTACATCTTGGTTTTTCTTCATCACCCATTTGTTCAAGTTCTCTACGTTTGATGTTCTTTATCTGTCTCTGCCTCTGTCTCTTTTGTCTTCCATTAGGCTACTTTTCCCAACACTGCACCGATATTCTTACCATCCCTTGATGTCACTGATCATGTATTGTATTTGCTATGGTGCCTCCTAAAATAGAAAAATTGTATTGTCCTTTTATTGGTCTCTGTGGGGACATTTGGCCAGCGATGATAGGGATACTACACACTGGTCATTACAATAATTCATCAACATACCGTAATGCACTATATCACACATCACGGATGATATACACTGATATATACAAGAATTCATCAATATATCGTGCACAATAACACATCAAGGATTATATTCATTGGTACACACAAGGATTCATCAACATCACAAAAGGGATAAAACACACTGATACAAATACAAAAATTCATCAACATCTCAAAACACACAATATCACACTAATCTGTCCTCGTTGTTTTATGTACCCCGCATAATTTAGCAAAATTTGATCATTTTTGCCTAATTTCTGATTATTTTCCTTTATCATTCTTTATTAAAATTAACAGAATAACATAATTTCATTTTTTGGGGCTCAGTTTGCATTATTTCAGAATTTTTCTGGCATAAAACGACGGGGACAGACTAATATAGACAATTTCACAAACACGCTACTGCTGGTCGTCACTAGGTAGCACCATGCTATTACTGTTGTTATTGTTCTTGATGTTCATCAAATTACGTCCCTTTCATTTCTCAGGTTCTCCAAGGCTTGCTTAGTTCCCCTCGTCTGTTTATCTCAAAAGAACTGGGAGACCTTTTTGAGGACCAGGCAAGGGAGAATATGAGGAAGGAAATCACATCACTCCAAGTGTAGACGTTTCCTTACTCGTACCAATCACTGAGTTCAAGCAAGAGTTGTGCGCTAGGCTGTTGGACACGGCCTATTTGAGATACCAAAAAAGACGTCCTCACATATCTATATGAATGTACATTTGGTACTCTATTTAGGGAAAGTTGCGTCTTGTATACATAGAATTTTTCTAAGAGCAACTCTGTTTTAGAAGCAAATCAAAATGGGTTGTTTTCTCGGCGCCAGTGGCGACAGCTATAAAAATAGGTTTGGATTTTGGGGGACTGTTTAAGAGAGTGAACTGTGAACTGTCTTGTAGTGTAGCTTTTTTGGCTCAAGGCTTGAGTTTTTAAATATTCATCCAAAGAGTATTTATCTATAATACAGATGAACTTGCTCTGACTGCCACCTGTCCAAGACAATCACCTGTACATATGACTGTCCTCGTGGTTTTATGCACCCAGCATAATTTAGCAAAATTTTCTTCTTTTTTTTGACATAATTTCTTATTATTTTCCTGCATCATTCTTTGTAAAAAATTAACAGAATCGCATAATTTAGCATTTTCCGGCTCAGTTTGCATAATTTCAGAATTATTTTTGCATAAAACTGCGTGGACAGTACAATACAGACGAGCTTGCTCTGACAGCCACCTGTCCAAGACAATCACCTGTACATATGACCACTTCCCACTTCCCCCTTTTGTGTGTTTTTTCTAGATTATAGCGACACTTTCCGAGATGTCCGCCTTTCTAAAAAAAAAAAAACACTCAATGATGGGTGGTCATGTTGGACAATTTGACTGTATTCCAAGAAATGGAGGAACAAAAGAGAATAAATCATATGACGGACACATAATATGTTTCTATTTTACCGTATATCTCACATCTCACATCATCACCGAATCCACAAAGTAAGTCTCCCAATCTTAAAGTTAAAGGACTTGCTGTCTTTTTCGCATTCCATACTTTTTATGCCAAAAGCCACAGTGAATATTTTTTGCTACAACCCCTCCTATCCTGAATACTTCAGCAGTTTAGCTCAGGGGGGCACTGCTTGGTGAGTGTGTATGTGTTACTTGTCTCTCTAAGGTTTCATTTCACTACATATGTGAGGCAGAGTTGTGGAACCAGGCTCTCGTCAATTTTTGGGCTTGTAGAGGTATTGGTGTCACCTTAAAGCTCGTTCACTTGTCTTTATTTGGATGAAAAAAATATCCATTTATCTTGAATACAGATCAAGATATTTGGGAAAGAAGGAGGTGGGGGTCACCTGTTTTCAGAGAAGTAAAATTAGTGAGAAAATGGCCGCCTAAGATTAGTTATTTCCTTAGCTTAAGAGTCCGTGGTAACTGAAAATTTACTTTTTTGTGCCTTTGATCAACGTTTTTCAGAAAAATCCACTCAGAAATGAGTTCTTTAATGGGCATGAAAGGTGTTGAGCCAACAAAAAAAAAGTTTGATAAAAATTCACAAACCTGTGTAAAAATGCAAGTTTCTTCACTTTGATTATTTTGACGAAAGCCTGATTCCACCACGCTGCCTCACATATATGTTTTATGCCCCAACTGACAGAATTTACGTAATTTTGAGAGTGAGTTGCTTTGAACCTGCCTGTACTGTGAGATAGAGACGGGCGGGAAGCGCTTTTTCCTTCCCGAACGAGAAGACCGAGAAGCTGACCTACTTCTCGCCGGGACCGGTCCCGGTCCCGAGTAATGCTTCTCGTCTCGTCCCCGCCCCTACTGTAAGAGCCAACCCGAATTGTGTGTGGTCCATCATCCTAGCAGAAAAACAAAAATACTCAATACTGTTGACTTCCCCACACGTCCATAAATCAAACTCAGGTCTTTTGTGGGCAGCGACAAAGAGAATAACCATTATGCTGTCCCCGTGGTTTTATGCGCCTGCATAATTTAGCAAAATTTGATCATATTTTGCTTAATTTCTTATTATTTTCCTTTATCATTCTTTGTTAAAATTAACAGAATCGCATAATTTCACATCTTTGGGCTCAGTTTGCATAATTTAAGAATTTTTCTTGCATAAAACGACGGGGACAGATTATGACACAGACGCCAGTTCTTGCCATTTTCTGGATCAATAACAATAACAACATCTCTTGCCATCAGTTCTCATGTAAAATCAAAGTATGTTTGTCGACCGTGCAGCAATTAGGAATGTTGTCTTCTGGGATGCCTTCGGTGAGTAAGAGTAGTGACTGCAACAATTTTGGCCTAATCCAGCTTGGTGTAAAACAAATGTATGTTTTTGTTTTGTTTGTTCGTTTGAGTTAAGAGATGCATATCAACACATAATGTTCATTTAGTGCTGGGAAAAAGTAAGTTAGACAGACAGAAACAACAGATGGAAAGTAAAGAAGTAGGTCCTACCAGTAATACTCTCCTACCACCTGTACCCATGTATGATCTGTAAAATGGGCTTATAGCAAAGTAAAATGTGCTTTTATAGCAAAGTAAAATGTGCTTTTATAGCAAAGTAAAATGTGCTTTTATAGCAAAGTAAAATGTGCTTATAGCAAAGTAGAAGATTTGTAATTTAAGCTGGATCAACACTACTTATTTGGAAAATTATAATCCCTGTACATCACGGCTTTCTTTCCCATAAGTTCTGTTTTCCAGTGAGTGTAACGGTTTTTTTGGTTCATCTGGTAAAGACGAGACCATGAACTGGAGGCTGACTGCTATTGGGTGCAACAATACTTCACTGAGCCAACTTACACTGTTTTGTTACTAACTCTGTCTGTTACGATTCTACTTAGAACTAAGAGCATATTTTCTTTTATCAGTAGCATGACATTTTTTGCTCTGAATGTGGGTGATCATTTCAGTCCAATCAAAACCATTCAGTGTTATTCATATCAAGAGAGTTTGTGCTATGATGTCTGTGATTTAAAGGAGGCAAATGTTTTGTTTTATTTTCTCCCCTTACAGTTATAGTCTGATTCTGACACTGAAGTTCTTCAGATCAGGTCATGAGTTTGATCTCACCGTGTCTGCATCATGTATTTTATGAATCAAAATTTTTTTCTGTTTTTACATATGAATTAAAATTTTGCACGTTTTTTTTCGCACAGTACGTGTTATGGTAAATATTCTTTCATATACACTTTGCTTTGAATTTTTTGTTTTGTTTTAGATTCTAGTATTAGTAAGATTCTTATAAGCACTGAAAATTTAAGGTTTTTACTAGAGAGTAACATAGGATGAAAAGAAGGAGGAAAGATGAGGATGACAGATGTGCGATAGAAAAGAAGGGGCAAACCACACCAGAGCACCCGCCAACCACCCACCACATTGCGTTCATTGCAAAACAAAGTTGTCGAGGACGCAAAGAGATTTGCGATATTGTACAGAACCTGTAGGCCTACGTGTAAGGTATGTCAATAGCAATCCATCACTCGTAGTAATACTTACAGATGGACGATAATATGAGCAATATCGAATTCGATACGATATCGGTATTTTTTTCACCAGAAATATTGGTATATCGATATTTTTCTATATTTCAAAATTATTATCGATAAATTGAAATTCGCAATCTAATATATCGATATAATTATCGAGTCTGATCGATTGAAAATATGGACGCGCGAAACACGGTGGTTTCTTTTTTTTAAAAACTTTTTTTGTGCGTTTTGTTGTGAGGGGGAAACACAAAATCAGTCTGCTAATTCCTGGAAATACGTTGCTGAGTGGTGGGCATATCACAATATCGAAATATCAATATTTTTCTCACTTCTTCGATATGATATCGATGTGTAAAAATATCGATATATATATCGATTTCGATATGCCCACCACGAGTGATACTGTACACAGCATGTTCAGAACCAAGATGCGTGTATGTGAGGACTTGTAGTAATCGTGATGTTGCGGGTTCGGGGGTTCAAGAACTTCAATCCAAGGGCCTGACAGTGTGTCCTCGGGAAAGGCACTTCGTTAGAATTTTTCTCATTTCAGTCAGGTAGGAATGAGCACCCGGCCTTAGACAGTGAAAGATCTTGTCAGTATGTTAGTGTTTTAGCGACTGTAAATTAAATATTTTTATATGCGTCCCAGGATGTTGAGTTTGCTTCTGAAAGCTACCAGGTCTGCTGGGGTTGGAAAATAAATTGTTAAGATTACATACAGCTTGACGTTGCGCAGAAATTTGTGCTATACAAAGCTATCTATTATTATTATTACTAACAAAGAAACAAATCAACAAAGAGTTCTGGGTACTGTAGAGGATTTATTTTGGTCCATGTCGTCGATGCGATGGCAATAGTTAGAGACGGGTACAAGAAATGCAACAAAAATAAAACAAGTCTAAAATACAATTGGAAAAATGAATACTTGGCAGCAAAGGGGTCAGATGTAACAAAAAGTTGAAACTTCATCATCTGATCTGGTAACTCAGCCAGACACACACACACACACACACACACACACACACAGACATACACACACAGTCACTCGTATACATACATACTGTCACACACACTGTCACACACACAGTCACACACACATACAGTTGCACACATCCCACAGTCACACACACAGTCCCACATATACACAGTCACACACACACACACACACACACACACACACACACACACACACACAGAGTCATACACACTGTCTCACACTCACAGTCACACAAACAAACACACACACACACAGTCTCCACACACACACAGACAGTCACACATACAACAGTTAAGAGTCGTAGTCTTATACTTGTACAGCCATCTCAATTCTAAAAACCTAGTATCTAATTAAATCACACTTTGTCACAAATTGTGATTTAAGAATAAAAACTTTTTCAGCTATGACTTCCTTTCAAATTTTCCATCTCTAACCCCAATAATACTGTATATTTTTCGTTGAATCGAGAGAAGCTGATATCAAACTAAGATAATAAGATAAGCATCTTCACTTCAATTGAACCCTCAAGAAGGTCTTTTTAACCCTGATTTGTAAACTACAATTGATTCGGTCATACATTTCTACATTCAAAGAGCAGTATGATAGTACACTCATGAAGTTTGTACTGTAAGAGCTTTACAGCACTTTCAACACTTGTCAACAAACACATTAGATTAATGACTTAAACAAATGTGTATAAGAAGAAGATGGTCTCAGAAAATGGTAGATATCTCACATGACAGGCACCGACAAGTTGCATATTCTGTGCTCTCTCTCTGTCTCTGTCTCTGTCTCTCTCTCTCTCCCTCTCTCTCTCTCTCACGCACACACACAACACACACACAAAAACAATCGCACAATATACTATCATGTATTTTGATTTTACTTTATAAATAGATAGGTTCCCTCAGTTTTTCCATCATACACGTACAGATAGTTGCTGCTTTGGACAAACAGTCAGTCGACTCCATTGAGAAAACCAGCTGTACAAATGCTCAAGTAAAAACCTAACACAAAAAGTACAAGTGTGTAAAACAAAGTGGCTAAAAGTGACTTTAGGAAAGTCCAAAGAAGAAATTAATTCTAACCACCATAATTAACAGTCAGATTTCTTTTCATACAAAACATACTCTGCAACAGACTGTAACATCTAAGGAGACGAGAAACTGAGACCAATTAGTCTAGCGTTCACTAGGCGAAACACACACACGTTGTGAACACGCACATAGCGAAAAACACACATGTTGTGAACACGGACGCTGTGAACACGCACATAGCAAAACACGTACATAGCAAACAGATGCTCAGGTAATTTTTTCCTATACTTATAAATGCACAAGTATATTCTTTGTATTCAAAACACGTACATACAAAGTGAAAATTGTACGCCACGAAAAGATTTCTCGCATCCAGTCAATTTTGCTGTGCATGATACACTGTGCATTGCTTTCTAATTACACATCTCAGGAATTTTCCATTGGGTACACAGCAAGCTACTTTCTCCTTTTCTTTTCCTTTTTATACTACAAGAACTAAAGACTTAGATAGCTTCCTCACAATGTTTGATTTTAAATACTTCATTTTTTCTGAGGGAACAAACCTTCAGACCCGTGCATGTTGGAAAGGCTCTTCTTATTTTAATTTTCACACAGGTATTTCAATTCATTTTTGATAAATAAAGTGAATACTGGAGCAATTGGAGAACCTTAAAAATTCTATAATATATCTATTTTATATTATAGTAGAGGGTTTTACGGCACTCGCAACTGCATAAGGTCATATGAGCGCCAATAATATATCTATAATTGCAACACTGTAACATATGTGTAAATACTGTAACATATGTGTCAATATTGAAGGTAATAGATTCCCATTTTTTAAAAACAGAGTTATTGTAAAACAATCCGGAGAATGCCAATCTCTAAAGAGTAAAGAAAGACGAGTAAACAGTTGATCAAGGCACTTGGCAGCAGTATCAGCAGAGAGAGGGGTAAGAGATTATACAAAAATAGGACGTCTTCAAGGTCGTAACAAGATGTGGTGAGAGTCCTCAACACAGTATCCATAGCAACAGTAGATGATACAGAAGCTGAACAGCATGCACGAGACAACTTCACGATTCAACTTTATCAAACTCTTACCAAAACGTGTCACTTTCACACACATACACACATATATATACATACTTACATACACGACAAACAGCTTAATTTAAAAGGAACAGCAGAAAACAGAAGTGGAATATTTTGTTGCTACAAAGTATGGTATATCATAATGTCTTCAGATGCACATACACACATACGTGCAAACAACTTCATAGCGTATAATGACTTGGTAGAATACAAAAAGCCTTAGTAATAAGGACAGACCTGTTAATCAAATTATCGTAACTGCTTTTTAGAGCAAGCTACGGCTGTAAAAGGAAAAAAAAATAATTATATGTGAGGAAAAAACCAGGGAGGAAATTCTTGAACTATACACTCTAAATAATACAAAAACAAATAGATAGACAGCAACTCACAAAATCAGCTTCATTAATTAACCGCATGCCGAAATGCTTCAGTTACTGACAAAACCATTGGCTATTGAGAAAATTAAATTTCTTTCAAATCATGCAGCTATACACAAAACACAATACAGTATAACACGGATAGCTAGAATCCATCGGGACCGGCCTCGGTAGTTCGAGGGATCCGTAGTTCGAGGGATATCTTACAAAGATAAAGAAAAAGAAAGAAAAAAAAAGGACCGCAGACGCCGTTTGACGGGTGCGTGATTTCGAGTCTTGTGTGTTCCATCTGTCCGTGTTATACTGTAGTCATAAACATTTGTCATAATCAAAAACAAATAAGCTTTTATTGCACTTGGGTACAACGGGGGGCTGGAGACAGAATGTGAAGGTAGGCGTCCTTGTCTCGTCGCGACTTCAGTGCTTTCTTGTCCTATCTCCATTTTTTTTTTAAACATTGAAAATGTGGCGTCGGTGGCCTAGTGGTTAGGCTCTCGGACTCGCAACCATAAGGTCGTGGGTTCGAATCCCGTCAAGACTGTTTCGGAGTGTTCTATGGTCTGCTGGGGTAATAAT
>NW_004798343.1:193601-196896 GCF_000002075.1 Aplysia californica
CACACACACCCACCTACACACACACACACACCTACACACATCTACACACACACCTACACATGCACACACACACATACACACACACGCCTACACACGCACACACACACATACACACACACACCTACACACACACACACACAGCAAACACCTCTGGCAAACAGAAACATGAGTGAGTAGAGCACTGCTCTGACCCAGGTCTGTAGAAATCGTTGCCATAGTTAGCACCGTAGAGCGACTTTGTGGTAGTTAAAACAAAACAGGACTCAGCCATAACAACTTCACGGCAGCAACACTTGCTCACTCACGCTAAAATTCTCTAAGACGGATTCCATCTGAACAGAATCTGTCCCTGTGGTGTTATGCACCCCGCATAATTTAGCAAAATTTTATCATTTTTTGCATAATTTCAGATTATTTTCCTTTATCATTCTTTGTTAAAATTTAACAGAATTGCATAATTTCACATTATTGGGTTCATTTTGCATAATTTCAGAATTTTTCTTGCATAAAACGACGGGACAGCAGAATAGACGACAATGCTTTGTTAAGTGTCAGTTGGAGTTTTGCTGCACTTGCGACACAATTAGGTCACAAAAGTTCCGAAAAATAGAGGTGTTACTAAAGAGTAACATACAAAGGAAACAAAGAGGAGAGATAACCCACGATAGATGTTTGATAGGAAAGAAGGAGCAAACCACACTTGAACACCTGCAAACCACCCACACATAATGCTTACCCACTGTCTGGAAATCTTTCGAATATACAGTGGAGTCTGCTCAAACCAAACTCACTCAATCCAAAAACTGCGGTGTATCGTAAGAAAAGAAAATCCCTGATTTCTTTTTCTTCTTTGTTTTTCTTGGAAAGCTATCAATTTGCCCAAATGTTCCCATTTCTAAACTAAAAAGAATTTCGAGGGTTATTTTTTTGTTTTTATAGGAGTTGTACGGCGCTCGCAAACTGCATAAGGTCATATGAGCGCGCATTTGAAGGTTATGTCGTCTAAATTTTCACTAGCAACTCTCAAGTAAAGCAAACGACGAGTCTTAGAGCTTCAAGAAAGCGAAATAGAAGAAAAAGACACGAGAAGGCAGATGTGTCGGTCGGTGGCGGGCCAGACAGAGACATGGTCAGTGTACTATTTACTTACGTTTATCACACACACATCTACAGACGTACACACTGTGTATAGGCCTAGTGAAGCAAGGATAGTGAAAGTAGGTTTGTCGCACGACCTTTGGTTGGTCATGGCCTGTTTGTTTTTTGTAAAGTGTTTTACGGCGCTCGCAACTGCATAGGTCATATGAGCGCGCGGGACACACCTAATATTTTCAGTTGGTAGGAAATTTTGAATTTTGCCCGGGTGGCGGCGGAAGCCTACTCTTATCGATTTTAGACCACCAAGGGATCTTTAACGTGCGCAACTTGCACACGGGCCCTCCGAGATTTTTCGCCCTTGTCCGAGAAGGCTAGGTGTAGATCTTTCCTACCAGAATATCAGGTGTGTTGCTGAAAGACGGTCATGGCCTACAGTCTATGAAAAGCTACATGTTGTAGTTCACATAGACCCTACACGTGACAACACGTGACGACACACGCTGTGTTGTATGACATCACTGACATTGGGATTTCTTTCTCACTTCTCTGATCTACTCTTAAGCGCTCAGAGCCTGTGTACTTTAATCGCTGAATGGCTGGAGCCTCTATAAATAAATCATTGATGGTCAAGGTCCTTTAATAAGGGTTGAGCGCTATATAAATGTCATTTACTCAGGGATGCCAAATGATTTTTGAAAAAAAAAAACGAAAATGAGCGGAGCATCACACCTCACCTCAAACGAACCTTGTAAAATCTTTCAATGAGCAAACAAAAACATTTCTCTCACCATTCCCCTTTCCTTTGCTAGTGTAGGAAAAAAACGGAAAAAGCCGGAAAAACCAGAGATTTGGCCTCCCTGTTTATTATTTATTATTTTTCTCTGCTCGCTAAAGCAAAAAACCCGGCTAAAGCGAAAAAAATCTGGTGGTACCGCAGATTTTGGTTTGAGAGGACTCCACTGTAATTCATTTTATTCCTAGGCTAAATATCGAGTCTCATTAAATATTTCTTCTTCTTCTCCAAGTGTTACAAAACAAACATCAGTAATCATAGTTCATCACTCATTTCTCTCATTCGACTCAATTCATCAGCAAATTCACCCCCCTAAAATAGATTTAATACAAACATCAGCAATCAAAGTTCATCACTCATTTCTCTCATTCAACTCAAATCATCAGCAAACTCACTCACAGAAAAGAAAAAGTTCTCACATCATTCACTAGGTCAGAATCTATCGTTACTGTCCCCCCGATCCGACAAGGACCCCTCTCGACTGTGCGGCCGGCCTCCCTCGCTGTGTCGCGTCGCTCGTGCGATGTTCTGTGCCACGGCCAGCGAGGCGTTCTGCTCCGCTAAGATCTTGGCTCCGTTGATGCCGCGCAGACTCACCCGGCTGGGCTTCACCAACAGGCCGCAGTTGTCGGGGCACGTGAAGTAGCGCTTACCCTGCACGCTGCCGTCGTTCTTGCCTTTAGGTTTCCGTAGTTCGATGCCCAGCCACGTTCCCTCGCCAAACTCTGTGGGTCCCATGTACCTGATCACCCCTGGGGACCAACAAAGAAACAACAAATTTGATGTTTGTTTTAGTAGAGGTTTTACGGCACTCGCAACAGCATAAGGTCATATGAGCGCCAAGATGTGGATGTCAACAGAGAAGTGCAAATGGGGAATCAGGCTTACTCTGATCACCTCTCTAGCCTCAACAGCAAAAAGTCTGTTTCGACTATAAAGGCACCCCGGAAATAGCAGTTCATAAGAGAGAGACAGGCATACAAAAGAAGTAGAGAAAAAATGATGATAGTAAGGATAGGGAAAGAAAAAGCATCAGTTTCCCCCTATGTTGTTCCGGCACAGTATGAGCATGACATTGATAAAGCAGCCCATTTACAATACTGTGCATAAAAACATGTTAATATCCCCCCTTTGTGAATGGCCTAAAGAAGCAAATCTGAGATATGGGGAAAAACAAAAAAAAACAAATGGACAGCAACATTACATTGCTATGATACTTCCCTAACCTCATATCTTTGAGTTTAATTCCAATATAGTTCCATTGTCTTTGATTTATTCGACCGTGTCTCTGCTTTGTGTGAGAACAAGAACAACATACCAACGCTGTCTAGAAAAAAAGCTTAACTTCATACAGCTTTGCCTTCAACACTTACAGTTACAGTACCGAAGGCTCATATAGTGAAA
>NW_004798343.1:196996-204204 GCF_000002075.1 Aplysia californica
CACCAACAGGCCGCAGTTGTCGGGGCACGTGAAGTAGCGCTTACCCTGCACGCTGCCGTCGTTCTTGCCTTTAGGTTTCCGTAGTTCGATGCCCAGCCACGTTCCCTCGCCAAACTCTGTGGGTCCCATGTACCTGATCACCCCTGGGGACCAACAAAGAAACAACAAATTTGATGTTTGTTTTAGTAGAGGTTTTACGGCACTCGCAACAGCATAAGGTCATATGAGCGCCAAGATGTGGATGTCAACAGAGAAGTGCAAATGGGGAATCAGGCTTACTCTGATCACCTCTCTAGCCTCAACAGCAAAAAGTCTGTTTCGACTATAAAGGCACCCCGGAAATAGCAGTTCATAAGAGAGAGACAGGCATACAAAAGAAGTAGAGAAAAAATGATGATAGTAAGGATAGGGAAAGAAAAAGCATCAGTTTCCCCCTATGTTGTTCCGGCACAGTATGAGCATGACATTGATAAAGCAGCCCATTTACAATACTGTGCATAAAAACATGTTAATATCCCCCCTTTGTGAATGGCCTAAAGAAACAAATCTGAGATATGGGGTAAAACATAAAAGAACAAATGGACAGCAACATTACATTGCTATGATACTTCCCTAACCTCATATCTTTGAGTTTAATTCCAATATAGTTCCAATGTCTTTGATTTCTTCGACCGTGTCTCTGCTTGATGTGAGAACAAGAACAACATACCAGCGCTGTCTAGAAAAAAAGCTTAACTTCACATAGTTTTGCCTTGAACTTTAACACTTACAGTACCGAAGGCTCATATAGTGAAAAACCCTCAAGTACCGTTTAGAACACTGAAGCCATGGCAGAATTTTTAAAAATTAAAAAACCTTCATAGCTCAAGAAGCATGCTTTAAAAATTCACAAAGGTTCATCAACTATTCAACTATCATACAGAGTGACTTCCTTTGGTATTTACTTTAGTGCAGTGCGTCCGTTCGTTGCTTAATTATATTCAGTGTGCCTGGTCTAGTCGGTGATTAAAGTCACCAGCGGTAGTGAGCGCGTACTACAGCCTGGTGACTAAGTCACCGATGATACTGTAAGTGTAAAAAGTGAGCTAAAAGGTTTGGAGTTACTAATTCTTTTTAGGACAGCGACTATATCTCGTACTTGTCCCCACAACCACAGAAGAGTTCCCGAAGTTTCTTTTCCCTCTCACGTCACTCCCCTCACTTCTCTGCGACACAATATGCCACTAGTTAAATCTGGACATACCACGATCATCATACGTGTAAGTTCACTCACTGCGTCTACGAGTCTTTTCTCTCTCATATCACCGGCCTCACTTCTCTGCGACACAATTTGCGACTAGTTAAATCTGGACATACCACGGTTATCATACGTGTAAGTTCACCCACTATATCTTTGAGTCTTTTCTCTCTCATATCAGGGGCCTCACTTCTCTCTGACAAAATATGCGACTAGTTAAATCTGGACATACCACGGTTATCATACGTGTAAGTTCACCCACTACGTCTACGAGTCTCGACGACACAAAAGTTACTGTGTCAATGGGGATGTACAAAACACCTACCGTACATTTCAAAGAAGAAAAAAAAAAACCACAGAAAAGTTTAGTCAGGTATTCTGGCATGCAACGCTGGTACATTGTATTATTGGCCTTTGTAAAAGACCTGGCTATACTAGTAAGAGTAAGATACAGTCCGGGACAATTATTGAAGAGGGTTACATGCATAATTGAGACTAGGACATGAATATCATCTTTAGTAACTCTCACGCATATGTCAAGGTTGATAACTATCACCACACGTGTCACGCTGAATAACTCTCACACATATGTCAAGGTTGATAACTGTCACATAATATATGTCAAGATTGATAACTCTCACACATATGTCACGGTTGATAACTCTCACTCATATGTCAAGATTGATAACTCTCACTCATATGTCAAGGTTGATAACTCTCACACATATGTCAAGGTTGATAACTCTCACTCATATGTCAAGATTGACAACTCTCACACATATGTCACGGTTGATAACTCTCACTCATATGTCAAGGTTGATAACTCTCACTCATATGTCAAGGTTGATAACTATCACATATATATGTCAAGGTTGACAACTCTCACACATATGTCACGGTTGATAACTCTCACTCATATGTCAAGGTTGATAACTCTCACTCATATGTCAAGGTTGATAACTATCACATATATATGTCAAGGTTGACAACTCTCACACATATGTCATGGTTGATAACTGTCACATATATGTCAAGTTTAATAACTGTCACACATATATGTCACATTCACTGACCACCACGTATCAGTCATGTTTAATAACTCTCACACATATGCAAAGTTTACTAACTTGCACGGGCATGTCAAGTTTGACCATTCTCTCACAGTATCTCATTACTCCCATAGCAATAGCAACTCTTACGCATATGTTTCGGGGTTAACTCTCACACATGTATCATGGGCGATAACTGTGTTTATATCATGGGCGATCACTCTGAGTATATCATGGGCCATAACTCTGTGTATATCATGGACGATCACTCTGAGTATATCATGGGCGATCACTCTGAGTATATCATGGGCCATAACTCTGTGTATATCATGGGCGATCACTCTGAGTATATCATGGGCGATATAACTGTGTTTATCAAGGAAGATAACTCTCATGCACGTGTCATAGGCAATATCTCTAACGTATATATCATGGCGGATAACTCTTACATATTTATCATGAAGGATAACTTTCACTTGTATATCAATAAAAAGGATAAAACCTGCATATAATGGGGGTACCTCTCAAGTGTGTTACACCACGGATAATTCTCACACATTTATCATGGATGGAGGATAACTCTTACACATTTATCATGGATGGAGGATAACTTTTACACATTTATCATGGATGGAGGATAACTCTCACACATTTATCATGGATGGAGGATAACTCTCATGCAAATACCATGGAGAATAACTCTCAGACTCTCGAGAGTTTATCATGGAGAAAAAGTCTCAAGCATGCATCATGGGATATAACTCTCACACATTTATCACAGGGAACAACTCTCACACATTTATCACAGGGAACAACTCTCACACATTTATCACAGGGAACAACTCTCACATATTTATCACAGGGAACAACTTTCACACATTTATCACAGGGAACAACTTTCACACATTTATCACGGGGGGATAACTCTCACATATCATGATGGGGGGTAACTCTCACACATTTATCATAGGCCATAATTCTCAAGCATTTATCACGGGGGATAGTTCTCACGCTTATAATATCTCGGAGCTGAAGAATATTGTGGAGAATAACTTTTACGCGTTAATCATGGGAGTTTTACGCGTTAATCATGGGAGATTTACACGTTAATCATGGGAGATAACTCTCACGCATACATAAAAAAGGGAAATAATTGTCCCTGGGTTTGCCTCCCCTCCCTCTGTACCTGGCCACACGGCACAATGCAGCAGCATGCAACAGGAAACGGGCGAGGCAGGAGAAGGCTAAACACGAGACACTCTCATTCCAAAATAAGGCAAAAGTGAGAAAAATAAGAGGAAAAATGTCTCGTCTTTTAACTAAAACACACCTAGGAATTAAAAAGTGAGAGAAAGAAACAGGTAGAAAATGAAATTCAATTTCCTCCGTTTCAGGGGGGGAAAAATTATTAAAGAATCATTCGTATCGCTACGGTAACAACTTTTTAAAACTACAAAATACAAGCAATAAACATTCCCAGATAAAACCTCGAAAAAAAACCCTTTCTTAAAAAGTTCTTTAAAAAGTATTGATGTATGTATGATTGTACTAAAAGTTGTTGCAATTCAAACAAAATGAAAGGTCCATGCAGAGAGATGCAGCCCATCACGAGATAGCTTACCGTGTCTTACAGTACACCTGAAACGTGATATATCACTCAATTTCACTTTGAATTTCATGAAGTCGATCAGTTAGATGGACTGTGACTGTTTATGATGATGTCTGATGGATGATACATCACTCAAGTGCAATCAAAACTTCATGGAGGTGAGCGGATGAATGGCAAAACCCAATGATACTTCACTCAATTGCACTTCAAATTTCATGAAGTTGAACTGCTAGACCAACTATTTATGTCAAAATCAAACGATACATCACTCAATTGCAATTCCAGTTTCATTAAGTTGAACTGTTAGACGAAATGTATGTGTCAAAATCAAATGGTACGTCACTCAATTGCACTTCAAATTTCCTAGGACTGAGCTGTAGGATAAACTGTCTATGTCAAAATCGAATGAAACATCATTCAATTGTTTCTTAAAATTTCATGGAGTTGAGTGGATAGATGGATTGTTTATGTCAAAACCGAATGATACATCACTCAATTGCACTTCCAATTCCAGGAAGTTGAACTGTTAGATGATATATATGTGTCAAAATCGAATGATTATGATACATCACTCAATTGCACTTCAAATTTCCTAGGACTGAGCTGTAGGATAAACTGTTTATGTCAAAATCGAAGGAAACATCATTCAATTGTATATTAAAATGTCGTGGAGTTGAATGGACAGATGGATTATTTATGTCATAGTGGAATGAGACATCACTTAATTTCACTTTGACTGTCATGCAGTTGAAAAGTTAGATGGATTGTTCACAGTGAAGTCAGATGACACACAACTCAAATCTATTAAAATTTCACAGAGTTGCATGGATCGATGAATCGTTTATGTTATAACCAATGATTAAAACTTCGCTCAATTTCACTTTGACTGCCATGCAGTTGAAAAGTTAGACGGATTGTTCACGGTGAAGTCACATGACACACAGCTCAGATCCGTTAAAATTTCACGGAGTTGCATGGATTGATGAACTGTTCATGTTATAATTGATGATTGAAACATCGCTCAATTTCACTTTGACTGTCATGGAGTTGAATAATAGGGTGGATTATTTTTTATGAAGTCAGATGATGCATAACTCAACTGCATTTCAAATTTCATGGAATTGAATGGATTGATGAGTTTTTAGGGTGAAATCTGATGATACATAACCCTGTTCCACTTCAAATGTCATGCAGTTGAAAGAATTGATGACTTGTTTAAAGTGAAGTCTGATGCAATACCACTTAATTGTTTGTTCTAGTAAAGGTTTTACGGCGCTCGCAACTGCATAAGATCACATGAGCGCCAGAAGATTAGAGGTGTAACAAGAGAGTACATAAAAAAGAAGGAGGAGAGATAAGGACGATAGGTGTTTGATAGGAAAGAAGAAGCAAACCACACCAGAGCACCCGTCCACGACCCACATACCACTTAATTGCACTGATAAATTCATGGAGCTGAACACAGACACATGAAATGTTGAAAACGAAGGCCACAGAAGTGTGTGTGTATGTGTGTGTGTATGTGTGTGTATACGCATGTGTGTGTGTGATCTACATCCTAGCACTTACCCAGCTCATTGTTACAAAGCACAGTGACTCCCGGCTCCAACACCTGTGCTGTGCTCTGGCCCGGCACACGAGACAGACTCAGGCTCTGCCGACTGGGGCGAGTGGGAGTCCGGCTGCGGTTCATGTTGGCTGTGGACAAAAAGGGAAGTCATTCTATGGTCATGTGATCTACTTCGCAAAGACTAAATAATGTGATTGTATTAATTGTAGAAGTTTTAGGCCCCCGTTGACATAATTTAGATTATTGAGGATGCAAACTGCTTCAACCCAGCCTGTCAGGACCAACCAATGCTGAGAGATGCGATGACTGTGCACAACGGGAATTGAACTAACATCTTCTGGATGCGATGGCAAAGAAATAATAATAATGAAGATCATTTCTATAGTGCCCACTCACGTGTAAACACCGCTCTAGGCGTTTTACATAAATGCATGTACGAACAATATTCCCGCACGCTACACACACACGCACATACACACTCATACACACACACAAACACACACACATACACACACAACCACACACACACACACTCACGCACACATAATACACACACATGTGCACACACATGTATGCCAAACACACACACACACAAACACACACGCACACACACACGCACACACACACACATCACACGCGCACGCTTACACATCGTCACGAAATGAGCACAATATAATAAAATAATCTACACAATGCAATTCACTAAATACATAAATGGAAACATAGTCATTTACATATCATTGTACTGAACATGAATCTACTGACATAAATATAATGTCATTAAATGTGTCTTTAAAGATTTAAAAAATTTAGACTCAGATGTTGTATGTCTCAAGGGTTGGGGAAGAGTGTTCCAAACTGAAGGAGCAAGGTGGGCAAACACGATCTTTCGGCTAATTTTTTACCCTCGTTTCTGGAACTCTTAAAAGAACCTTACTGCTACAACACCAGAGCTAAAAACTGTTTCGTATTAGGTGAAAAAAGAAGGTAAATTATCCTACAATATAAACCCTACTGCATTACTGTCAACAAGTCTGCATTTTCATGTGGCGTCGGTGGCCTAGTGGTTAGGCTCTCGGACTCTCAACCGTAAGGTCGTGGGTTCGAATCCCGTCAATGGCCCGACTATGTGTCCTTGGGAAAGCACTTTACACGAATTTCCTCACTTCACCCAGGTGGGAATGGGTACCCGGCTATAGACAGCGAAAGTTCTCGTCAGTTTGTTAGTGTTTGAGCGCTTAATCGGCTGCTTGCACTGTATGCTTCCCGGGAAGCTGAGAATGTTTCGGAGTGTTCTATGGTCTGCTGGGGTAATAATATAGTGTAAAGCGCATAGAGCCTGCTGTTGAGATGGGATATACGCTATACAAATGCTATCTATTATTATTGTTATTATTATGGTAGTTAACCAAAGTCCCACTTCAAGCAGGGTTTGAACCTTTAATCACATCAACTACAACAAGTCAAAGCAAAGTTTTTCCCTCCACTTTTCTTTTTTTACAGTTGAGGATTTTACGGCGCTCGCAACTGCATAAGGTCATATGAGCGCCAAGGGGTGAGTGTCAACAGAGAAGTCTTTACAGGGAATCGGACTTACTATGCTCACCTCTCTAGCTTCAACAGCACAAAGTCCACTTTCAACTATCAAGCACTCTGGAAACAGCATGTCACAAGAGAGTGACAAACATACAAAAGAAGTAGAGGGAAAATGACAATAGTAAGGATTGCGAAAGAAAAAGCAGC
>NW_004798343.1:204304-207749 GCF_000002075.1 Aplysia californica
CTGGGGTAATAATATAGTGTAAAGCGCATAGAGCCTGCTGTTGAGATGGGATATACGCTATACAAATGCTATCTATTATTATTGTTATTATTATGGTAGTTAACCAAAGTCCCACTTCAAGCAGGGTTTGAACCTTTAATCACATCAACTACAACAAGTCAAAGCAAAGTTTTTCCCTCCACTTTTCTTTTTTTACAGTTGAGGATTTTACGGCGCTCGCAACTGCATAAGGTCATATGAGCGCCAAGGGGTGAGTGTCAACAGAGAAGTCTTTACAGGGAATCGGACTTACTCTGCTCACCTCTCTAGCTTCAACAGCACAAAGTCTGCTTTCAACAATCAAGCACTCCGGAAACAGCAGGTCACAAGAGAGTGACAAACATACAAAAGAAGTAGAGGGAAAATGACAATAGTAAGGATTGCGAAAGAAAAAGCAGCAGTTCCCTGTTGTAGATCAGGCACAGTTATGAGCGTTACATGATGAATCAGCCCATTTACAATTCTACTATGCTTGATCAAGAAATGTCCCCCCTTTGGGAATGGCCTAAAGACACTACAGTCAGTGGCACTGCCCCGGGGGGACTTCCCCCCACTCAGTCCCCCGTCACTCACGCGTAGATCTGCGGTCGACTTTCTCCGACACGGCACCCCAGCTGATGGTGTCCAGGGATTCGTTGCTGCTGAAACGTTTGTCGCCCAATCTGGTTGTTAAAAAAGACAAGCAATTTGAACTGATCTTAATTACAAACAAAAGCAAAAGAAAGAAAAGAAAAAATGGTTGTGTACAAAGACAAAAAAATCAGAAGAGTAGTGTGCCCAATTTTTTAAAAAAGGTGAGAACTAAAAAAAACCCAAAAAAAACCAAAAAGAAAACAGTTGTGTACCAAAATCCAAAACAAAAACAAAAAAATAAGAAGAGTTGTGTGCTAAAAAATTTTTTTGTAAATTGTGAACGAAAAAACGAAAAACCGAAAAGAAAAGAGTTGTGTACCAAAAACAAAAACAAAAAAAAAGACTTCCGAAGTGGCAAAGTACTTCAACAATCAAAACAAAACAAAAAAACCCAAAAACCATGTCCAGCGTGGCACCAACTTACTTCTGTAGCCGAGTACCCGGAGCAAAGACGCCATGTTTGGGCTGACAGGAGAAGTAGGTGACGCCGTTCACAGAGCCGTCGTTTTTCCCCACCGGGCGGTCCAACTCCACCCCGTACCACACACCTACACACAGAGAGAGAGAGAGAGAGAGGAGTTTAGTTTTAGTAGAGGTTTTACGGTGCTCGTAACTCAAAACAAAAAAAAAGGGGGGGGGGGTGAGAGAGGGGGGGAGGGAGAGAGGGAAAGGGAGAGGGAGAGAGGGAAAGGGAGAGAGACAGAGAGAGAACGAGAGAGAGAGAACGAGAGAGAGAGAGAGAGAGACAGAGAGAGACAGACAGAGAGAGACAGAGAAAGAGAGAGACAGAGAAAGAGAGAGAGAGAGACATGAGTACTGTCATAAAGCAAGACAAACGACCCAAACTTGAAAGCTTGGCTTTATCAACACTTTGCTGTCACACAGCCAGCAGTACAAAATACCCCATCTGGTCACCCAGCCAGGAGAGCGACTGCAACGGACTTCTCGGGCCTGACGCCAGATGACCAGAACAGACGACTTTCACCGGCACATTATTGCACCAAGCGACCGCAAAGTGTTGCACAAAAAACTCCTTCTGTTAATTCAAAGGGTGGGGGGACATGGAAAGGTATTGCTCAAAGCAAGACAGCAAATTAATATGTGAGGCAGCGTGGTGGAATCAGGCTCTCATCAAAATAATCAAAGTGAAGAAACTTGCATTTTTACACAGGTTTGTGAATTTTTTTCAGATTTTTGTTTTTTTGGCTCAACACCTTTCATGCCCATTAAAGAACTCATTTCTGTATGGATTTTTCTGAAAAACGTTGATTAAAGGCACAAAAAATGTAAATTTTCAGTTACCATGGACTCTTAAGCTAAGGAAATAATTCATCTTTGGCGGCCCTTTTCTCACTAATCTTATCTCTGAAAACAGGTGACCCCCCACCCCCTTCATTCGTAAATATCTCGACTTGTATTCAAGATAAATGGATATTTTTCCCCCCCAAATAAAGACAAACGAACAATCTTTAAGATGACACCAATAACCATACATGCCCAAAAATTGACAAGAGCCTGATTCCGCCTCGCTGCCTCACATATTAGTTTTTAACCAGGAATCTACAAAGAATTTCACATCCCACCAAAAATATGCTATCATACACTTTTTGATTGCAGAGATTTATCATTCAAAATAGTCATCTCAGGCAGCGCGTCATATGATTCTCAAATAAACTCTCCCAAAAAACTTCATAAGTTTGACCCTTCCAGCCCCATGCACAAATATTTTCAGCAGTGCTTGTACCTCCCACCGTCCCAAGAGCGCATATTCTCAGTTTCGGGGAGTACCGAATTTGCGCATTTTTTAAAATGGCACTGAACCTAATTAAACTTTAATTTTGATAATATTCGTTCATTTACCTTTATACATTCTTTTTTTGTTATTATCTAAACCTCATACCAAAGATACTACATCACTTTTTAGAATGAAAGCCTCTTTTTCTGAAATACTGTTGTATTGGCTGGGACTGGGGTTAGGGAGTGCACAAAAATGGTTGGGGCTGGAAGGGTTAAGAAAATAGCAGTCCTGTAGTATTGCCACGAGCAGACTCATGGTATGGTGTGGTGTGGGGCACAAACCTGGGGCAAACTGTGTCTCTCCGATAAACTTGACCGTTCCCTTCCTCTGTCCAGCCACCACCACTCTCTCGTTGTAGTCAATGTCATGATTCTCCACCTCAAGGCCAGAATTCTTTCCCAAGCCTGAAAGAACCAGATTGAGCAATTTCAACATTTTTTCACCAACAGAAAGGACTAGGCCTATCTGATTCTCAATCTTAACTCAAATATGCTTGAACCTGAAATTATGAATTAAAGTCACTTTTAATTCTTTGAACAACAGATATGACTTTCAAATTACTTAAATAAATTCTGTTCTTATTGCTTTTATTCATTACTCATTATATTACATCCATAAACTATCCCTAAAATAGAGTTCAGATCATTTAAATGCTCTCCATGTTCAATGCATAGGAGACAGTATTCATGCACATGATGAACCGTTCTTATGTATCTGTAATTATACTGTCGTCCGGTCTCCTGTTGACGACTCCCCCCCCCCAATCTCCAACAAATTCACTGGTAGACACAAGCAAACAGATAAACACAAACACACAAATACAGACCGATACAAACAGAAAAACACACACACAAACAGACAAACACAGACACACACAGAAATTCCCCTGAACCGACACAAACCCACAAACATACCCCCAGCATATCCTCACCAATCCCCCTCTACCACCCCACCACCACAATTTCTCTACTTTCA
>NW_004798343.1:208761-210463 GCF_000002075.1 Aplysia californica
TCCCTCTCTCCCTCTCTCTCTCCCTCTCTCTCACACACACACACACTCTCTCTCTTTCTCTCACACACACACTCTCTCTCTCTCTCTTTCTCTCTGTCTCTTTCACTGTCTGTCTACTTAATTTTGACCACGTCTACCTATCTATCAAGCACATCAACACAATAATAATAATTATTAACATCAGTTTTAAGTTTTTTTTAAAGTACATCAACACAATAATAACCCGACAAAAGCATCTCCCCTTGAAACAAAAATACATAAAATCATAAGTAAATTATGTACAATAAGTAGGTCACTGGCATGTTCAGCCCTACCTTTAGTTTTAGTATGAGTTTTACGGCACTTGCAACACAACGGCTTCCAGAAATCTTGACCTACACCAAAAGTGGGCATTGCCCTACCTATAGGAGAAGTTTGGTTTCACTGGTGTGTATATCTGTTTGGTTATAGAGAAAACTCTCAAACTCTCCTTGTCTCTTAAAGAAACTGAACAAGGGGCAAAAACTTTACCTTCGACTTTCTCAAAACAGCATTTTTCAGGATAGCCTCTGGTGTTTAAAAGCGACCACATAAGTGTTGAAGATTAGAGATGTTACTAGAGTGTAACATATTATTTTAAAAAAGAAGGAGAAGAGATGATAAGGACAATAGATGTTTGATAGGAAAGAAGGAGCAGACTACACCCCCCGAGCACCCGCCAACCATCCGCAGCCTTACCTTGACCCCTCCAACCAGAATCTTGTCGCCCGTGGCCAGGCCCAGCGCCTGTAGTGTGACCTTGCTCTGCACAAGGTCGTAGTTGGGCGGCGGCTGTCTGGAGGTCGGGGGCACTGCCTCGCTCAGCGTCTTCTTCACCTTCTTGATCAGGTGACCCATGTTGGAGGACTCGTCGAAAGAGGAAAGGTCCGGGATGCAGTCTGGAAGAGGACAGGGGAACTTTTGAGCAGGGGTCTTCAAAACAAGGGGTGGGAGTGTGTGTGGCTGTATGTATGTGTGTGTGAGGGTTTGAGGGGGTGTTTGTGTGTGTGTGTGGGTGGGTGCATGTGTGTGAGTGGCTGTGTGTGTATCTTTGAGGATGTGTGTGTGTGGAGTGTGGATTTGTGCATGTGAGAGGGAGGGTATGTGTGTGTGTGAGAGGCAATGTGTGTATGTGAGTGTTTGCATGTGTGTCTGTGAGTTTATGTGTGTGTGTGTGCATGCTTATGTGTGCGGTTATAGTTACCCCCAGCTCCAAATTTCTGTAACTCTTTAGTTCTAGTAAGAGTGTTACAGCACTTGCAACACAATAAGGCCGTATATGTGCCGAAGATTAGAGGTGTTACAAGAGAGTAACACACACAGAATAGAAGTAGAAGAGATCAGGATGATAGATGTTTGATAGGAAAGAAGAAGCAAACCACACCAGAGCACCCGCCAACCAACCACTTGGTAACTCTGCTGTTAATCAAGGGCCACCATGACTCACCGAGCGGCGTTCGGCCAAGGTCGTCCTTGAGCGAGGGGTTGGCCCCGTTCTGTAAGAGCAGCTTGCAGGCCTCTAGTGCCAGATTGGACGCCGCGATGTGTAGGGCTGAGCCGTGCTCAAACTCAGAGCAGGTGCTGTCGATGTCTGAAACATCACATTTTTTTTTCGTAAGAGTTTTACGGCACTTGCAACATAATAAGGTCATATAAGTACCGAAGATTAGAGGTGTTACAAGGG
>NW_004798343.1:212963-214610 GCF_000002075.1 Aplysia californica
TGTGTGTGTGTGTATGTGTGGTATGCCTTCACACATCCTTACTTGCACCTCCAGCAGAAGTGTGAGGGGAACTGCACACATGTGTACTGTGCTGGGTATGTGTGTGTATATGTGTGTGTGTGTGTGTGTGCGTGTGTGCGTGTGTGTGTGTGTGCGTGTGTGTGTGCTACGCCTTCACACGTCCTTACTTGCACCTCCAGCAGAAATGTGAGGGGAACTGCACACATGTGTACTGTGCTGTGGCGCTGCTCCGCTCCGAGTACACGCTACTGTTCTCTGTGTCGCTCGTCCCCATTGTGCTCTACACACTACCGACACACTACCAACACACTACACTACACACTTGATTGGGGGGATCGACTTCACGGCGTACTCCACAAGGCACTAGACAGACACACGACAAAAGAGCTATTTCCTATCTCCAGGATCTTTACTACAGCACTTAACACACAAATGATTCCAGGTACAAGACCTCTCAACTGAAGTCCATCTCCGATAAGTCCCTGCAAGATGAAGTTGTTGAGTTTTTGTTAAATCCTTTTTATTTAATTTTTAAATCGGTCTGTTTTAAAATTATTGAATAACTTAAATCCAAACGCGGATCGAACCCGGGACGTCGAAACTGACGTCTGTGCTGTATCCACTGTGCCGAGGAGGAATCGAACTAAGGCGCTCTACACGCAACTGTACACACACAACATCCACAAACGTGTAGAGGATGCATCTAAAATACGGTCTGTCACACTACACAGGCCTGTCTCCTCTGTCTACTCCAACAGGATCTGGGGTCAGTCACATCAAGCTTTGTCTCCACTGTCAACCACTTAGGCCTATACATTTGTACCTTTTTGCTGTATACGTGAGGTGACAGACAGAACAGTGATGACAACATTATTTCCTTATACAGTGACAAGTGACAAGTGACTAGCCTACGGATCTGTCGTTTCTGCGCCGACTACGTGACTACGTGGATGGGTCATTGTTTGTTTGTGTTTTGTTTTCTTTAGTTTTGGGGGAGAAGAATTGGAAGAGGAGAAAAAGAAAGATGAATTTGAGGAGGGCGAGTAGGAGTAGGAGGAGCAGGAAGAGGAGGAGAAGGGGGGAAGAAGAAGAAAAAGAAAAAGAAAAAGAAGAAAAGGAACAAGAACAAGAAGAAGAAGAAGAACAACAACAAAAACAAGAACAAGAACAAGAACAAGAAAAGAAGAACAAGAAGAGGAAGAAGAAGAAAAAGTCACGTAACCGCAATAAAAAATACAGAACCCGGCAATGCACTTTCGTCAAAAAACAGTTATGAACAAGAAAGACACACACAATAAATAAAGCGTTCAATATCTACTCCACTCGCTGTGCTCTCGCTGACAGACGCATACCGCACGCACATAAACCGACGACCTGTGTATCTCTGAACGCAACAGCACGTACACTGAACGCGTTGAATGTCTTCGCCCCAGTCACTCTGGAATCGATAGATCTATAACATAACGCTGTGCTTGGAATCTCATCAGTTCGTGGTATTTCCATAGACTACGCAGCGTAAGTCGTGAATCATTATGAATTTCCAGGGCTGAAGAAAACTTGGGTTTCGTGTTTAATTTGAGTAATATTAAAAGAAGCAAGGAGGAGAAGGAGGGAGAGGAGGAGGGG
>NW_004798343.1:220927-222051 GCF_000002075.1 Aplysia californica
CTATATATCTCATAGTATTATTATGTCAACCAGAAACATTCGCTGTTCGATATTCACTACTCACAGCGCTATGCACGTATCACTCTGTCTTGTAATCATCAAATACATGTACACAGTAATTCTGTATTTACCTCAATGATTATAAATAAACATTGTAACATTATGTTTTAATTTTACGACAGGTCTAGAAATACCAGACGACAATCCACAGTCCAGAAATATCACAGGCCATTCGAACAGCTCTACTATGCATCGAATAGTTGTTAAGAGCTAAAATAAATCGTGAATGTCAAATAGTAAAATGGGTGGGCAATGGGCATAGCTCTAGATGACCAGCAAAGACGGGCGGGGAGGGGGGGGGGCACGCACGAGGCTACAACATACTACAGGACGGACGACAGACGGACACACACGACAGACACGGACACACACGACAGACACGGACACACACGGACACACACGACAGACAGATACACACGACAGACACGGACACACACGACACACACGGACAAACACGACAGACACGGACACACGACACACACGGACAACACACGGCAACAGGACCCGTGCTGGGTTTTTTGTTGATGGAGCAAAGAGAAGCACGTTGACACAACAACGGTCGATTAGTGCAGGGAAAGAGAGAGGAGAGGAAGACAGACACGCGGGAAACAACATTGTTTTAGTAAACGTTTTACGGCACTTGCAACACAATTAGACCATATAATTGACGAAGATTACAGGAGTTACAAAAGAGCAACAAACACAAAAAACCATCCACTTGACAATCTACACCCACAGACGTCGATATATTATAATAAAGAACCGCATGGACATCCGACCAAAGGGTACAACATACGGTCCAAATTAATTGTCGAATACGACCATCCATTGAGTTGGGGAGAAAAATGGTTGTCTAATTAGACAGGTGGATGTCTTGGACTGTGCCATTATAATAATTATAATTACTCTGATATAAAAATACTAGGGGGGAGGGGGGGGGTCGTTTTTACAGATGATTGTCTTGGGTAGTGTTATCATAATACATGTATCAAAAAAACAGGGGCAGCGGGAAATTTTAATGGTCGTTTATACAGGTGATGGTCTTGGGCAGGCGGTCGTTAGAG
>NW_004798344.1:0-2894 GCF_000002075.1 Aplysia californica
TTGATGTTTGGCTAACAAACAAGTTTAGTACTAGATCTACAAATCAAAGCGACAACTAAAAAGACTGAAAATAAAAGCACGAAGTCCTCCCTCACCAACCCAAAGATCTTAAAATTATACACCGTCTCATTTACCATGCCCTTGACTATCTTCAGCATGCGATAGCTTTATTGTGCACGTCCACTTTTTAGCCCCACGAGCCGCCCCTGGGTTTTCTGGATAAATCGATCCATGTCTAGATCTACCATCCTGGCCTAAGATCTGAAGTCTTTCACAATTTTTTAAATATTAGATCTATCTACCTGGGGCTACGGAACCAAGCAAGCTAAGTAATCAGACGATCGTGTTTACGATTGAGTTTACTCTATTATAGATATCTAGATCTAGAATCTAGGTTTAGCTAGATCAAGAAGAAATAGAAGATGATTCAGTCCAAACAGGACTATTTTGGGAAGGTCCTGGTCAGGTCGGGACGGGTCGGTTTGCTCGACAGACTGACGGCGCATAGTGGCTATCGTGGCACAAATCGATCGCGCCCGACTCATTGCCTCAAAAACAAACGCGTTGATTTCAGGCAACCCGATCTCATCCGCAACGGGCACTGGGCACCCCGTAGTGCAAAGGAAGTGGTAGATCTAATTTCAGGTACGAATTGATCCCTTCCGCGCCGTTATTTATTATTTATTTTTTGTTGTGGAAGAAAATTTCGGTTATTTTTACCGAAATTAAATTATTATTTTTCCAACTTTTGCAGAAAATTGCCTAAATTCGCGAATTCACAAAAAATGGCAAAAGTTGCGCAAAAGTTGCGCTGAGGCCAAAAGTTGCGTACGCAACTTGCGGGTTGCGCGCGCGAATTTCTCTGAGGACAGTTTATCACGCAAGCCATGGCCCTACAGCGAGCTGCGAACGCATGTTTGTCAAAACCTGGCTTGTGAATTTGACGTGGCGTATTTAATTATAGTGCCAAAGGTGAGAGAAGAAAAAGAAAAGAACAAAACCAAACCAAAATACCCCCAACAAGCAAACAAAAACACCCAACGAAAAAACAAAAACAAAAAAAAACAACAAAAAATCATACTAACATTAACTTGAAATACATCTCTAGCATATTTCTCTTCATGGAAGATGGGTAGGCTGTATTCTTTTCCCCATCAAAAGCAGGAGCTGGTTAATGAACTGGTTTGGCAGTTAAAATAGCTAGAACTCTACACGCCCCACTTTAACATTAACCAGCGCCTGATTCCACGCCGCGTTGTGACACATTTATTGTTTTTGTACTTAGATTCGTCTGTCGAAGCTAACGTCCGTTCAATCCTCATCCGCTGACATCATTATCAAAATTGTAGGGTGCAACTGTTACGCACTGCATCCCTCGTCTCCACTTCTTTCATTCATGTTGGCATTTTTAATGATGATGATGATAATAATAATAATAATAATAATAATAATAATAATAATAAAATAGTAGTAGTAGTAGTAGTAGCCTAATAATAATGATAATAATAATAATGATAATAATAATAATAATAATAATGATAATAATGATAATAATGATAATAATAATAATGATAATAATAAATAGTTTGTATAGCGCATATCCCCACTCGACAGCAAGCATTATTAATCCAGCAGACCTTAAATCACACCCAGAAACGTTCTCAGCTTCCCCGGATCGAAGCATACAGTGCTAGCAGCTGATTAAGAGCTCAAACACTAGCAAACTGACAAGATTTTTCACTGTCTAAAGAACTGGGTACCCATTCCCACATGGCATAGGGGGCTCTCGTGGCCTAGAGGTTAAGGTGTTGGCCCGGGTTCGATTCTAGATAGCGATGGGAATTTTTTTCTTCTCTAAAATTGTCTCCTTTCACCTCCTTTCCTGCTCTCTATTAGCAATGTTCTGTGGTCTGTTTTCGTCTCCTCTTTCTGCCCCCCCCCCCTTCTCCTTTGCCCCTTCCTCTGGGCTCCTGAATCTTTCTCTGTTGCATTTCTACTGCCACTCCCTGGCGCCTTCTTACTGCTGTCTTTCAGCCACACCCTGATCTTATGGTAGGAATTAAAGATCTAGATCTACACCTAGTCTGCTCGGACAAGGGCGAAAAATCTCGGAGGTCCGGTGTGCCAGTTGCGCACGTTATAAATCCCTTGGTGGTCCAAAAATCGATAAGAGTAGGCTAAGGCAGCTCCCGCGGGGAAAATTCAAAATTTCCTACAAACTGAAAATGTATGTGTCCTGCGAGCTCATATAACCTCATCCAGTTGCAAGCGCCGTAAAACATTTATCAGAAAAACAAGAACATCCCATGAAAAAGACGATACTTGATACATAATTTTTCTCCACAGTCTCCTGGTTGAGGTCGAAGCTAGAACTACCTCTTTTTCGTCTCCCTAGTGTTTTGCCTCATTCTCTGGTCTTATATTAGAGGTCTGATGGCCATGGTACAGAATTAATATTGAACTAAAACCTCACTGTCGTGAAAATGTGATGAATCGATCAGAGTTGAGAATCTGTAAAATAACTCTTTTATCCTAAATTTAAATTTTTCTAAGTAGAATCTGTAAAATAATTCTTTTATCCTCTCTAAGTAGAATCTGTAAAATAACTCTTTTATCCTGTTTGTAGAATCTGTAAAATAACTCTTTCATCCTAATTAATTTCTCTTTCTTTCTTGAAAAGAATGACAAGGTTGTCGATGCCGAGATATCAGGAAAGATAATCACAGTATTCATTACGGTTTTCATTTACATTTTTATTTCCCTTTAAAGACTATCGAAGAACTCTCTCCCCCCTCCCCCTTCCATTATCAGTTTGTCAAGTTTTACTGCGCTCGAAACTGCATAAGGTCATATGAACGCACGAGCTTCTCTCTCTCTCTCTCTCTCTCTCTCTC
>NW_004798344.1:4824-12307 GCF_000002075.1 Aplysia californica
AGGAGGAGGAGGAGGAGGAGGAGGAGGACAGTAGAATTGTAAGTGGGCTGATCCAACAATGTCATGCTCATAATTGTGCCTGAACTACAACAGGGTTACTGCTGCCTTTTCTTTTCTAATCCTTACTATCGTCATTTTCCTCTACTTCTTTTGTATGTTTGTCACACTCTTGTGACCCACTATTTCCGAGGTGCCTTGATAGTCGAAGCAGACTTTGTGCTGTTGAAGCTAGAGAGGTGAGCAGAGTAAGTCTGATTCCCTGTAAGGACTTTTCTGTTGACAGCCGCCCCTTGGCGCTTATATGACCTTATGCAGTTGCGAGCATCGTAAAACTTCTGCTAAAACAAACGAAAAAACAAGGCATTCACAAAAATGAAAAGATTATGCCTGGCACCAAGAGTGTAACTACCGACATAACAAAGTACTAAAGATATGAGGAAAACACAGAAAAAAGACTGTTTTCCCCTTCTCTGATCATAACTTGGCTCGGTTAGAGTTAAATCAGTACAAAGTTTCGTGTAAAATGGCAGACCTAGGTATAAAAACAAATTCATATTTATAGGCCATCACAACTAAACATAAATAAACATTCTGTATTAAACACCGAGAGTGTAACGACCAACATAACAACTAAGTAAAAAAATTAGAATTGGATTGAAAAACAAAAAAACACAACAACAAACAAACAAGAAATCAGGCTGTTTTCAAATTCACAGAAGGCAGGTAGGATTGACTATAGTCTAATCTGTACACAATTACTTGTAAATCTGCAAAACTAGGGAGTAAAACAAAATCATATTTTGTTTGTTACAACTATACATACACAAAAATAGATAGATTATGTCTAACACTGAGAGTGTAACAACTGACATAGCAACTTGCTATAAAGACATTTGGATAACACATAAAAAAATGTTTTCACCTTCTCAGATCACAATTTGGCTCGGCTATAATCAATTCAGTACCGATTTCGTGTAGAATGGCAGACCCAATTGTAAAACAAAATTATTTGTTGGATTTTACAACAAGACCTACACAAAAATAGATAGATTATGTTTAACACTGAGAGCGTAACGAACAACATAACAGCTTATTAAAAGATGTAAATTTGGATAACAAAATAACAAAAAGAAATAAGGCTGTTTCCAGCTTCACAGATCAAAGTTATGGTTGGATATAGTCAATTCACTTCAAAGTTACTCGTATAAATGCAAAACCAGGTTGGGAAACAAATTTATTTCTATACGTTCGTTGTTGCACCAAGACATGCGCAAAAATAAATAGATTATGTCTAATGCTGAAAGTGTAACGACCAACATATCAACTCACGAAAGACAGTTTGATGACACAGAAATAGAACTGCTTTCACCTTCTTAGATCCCAGTGTGGGCCTGGATTCATTCTATTCAATACAGATTTAAGTGTAAAATTGCAGACCCAGCTTGTAAAACAAATTTATTTGTTGGATTTTATAACAAGACGTGCGCAAAAATAGATTGATTATGTCTAGTAACACCAACATAACAACTTGTTAAAAAGAGTAAACTTGGATATCCAAAAGTATATATGGGTGTTTCCAGATTAACAGATAACATATAGGATTGGTTAGATTCTAATCAGTTCAAAGATACTTGTAAAACTGCAAAACGAGGTAGAAAAGCAAAATTATATATATATTGGCAGTTACAACTAGACATATGCAAAATAGATAGCCTATTATATTTAAATCCTAGAGTGTAACGACAGAGAAAACAACCCAACAAAAACATTTGGGTTTTTTTTGTCGTACTTTTTTTTGCAATATTGAATGGCCATTATTGCGTCGATGTGCTTCTCTTTACACAAAAGAATAAACTCTCTCTCTCTCTCTCTCTCTTTCTTTCTCTCTCTCACACACAAACACACACACACACACACACACACACACACACACACACACACACACACACACACACACGAACTCATACACACACACACACACACACACACACACATTCGCAAACACACACAAACACACACACACTCACACTCACACTCACAACAAATTAGTTTTCCTTGTCTGGTAAGCATTGCCAAAGGTGTAAACCATCAACTAAAGAAGACGAAACTGCTTGCCAGACTGATCTACTGTCGCCCAAAGACCTTGATGTTAGCCACGTCAGATCGAGATTCCAGTCATTTGAATTTGATGGATCTGTATCTCCTCATTCATACGACTTTCAGCATTCTTGACTTTTGCCATGGGTACAATCACAGTACTGATAGTCTTGTCTATTCCCGGGCTCTTATATTTTTCCCTCATGGATTCAGATTGACCCATTAGATTTAAAAAAAAGTATTTACTCATACTCTAAGCTTTCTCATCCGTCTTTTTAAAAGCTTCAGACTCATGCGTATCATCATCTAAATGTATTTCATTGTCACCAAAGCCAGCATTGATCAGCCCGTTGAACTTTCTTTTCATTTTTTCTTTATCTCTAACCATCTAAAATCATTTTTATTGTCACCAAAGACATTTTTGATCAGCCTCTGTAGTTTTTCTTTCCATCCTATTCTTAATATTGGTTTTGGCATTTCGCTGTTTATAGTTCTAGTCATTTTCTTTTCTTCCAGCAATCTCCTTTTCTCTTCTTTCCCAAGAGCTTCTTCATTTTCTCCCTACTTCATCCTCTCGCTTTGCAGGTTTAATCCATCCTCCAGTTGAAAAAAAAAATTCTACTTTAAGTTAACCTTTTGCTTTTCCCATTTTTACATGTTCCGATTCCCCTTGAAACTGTCTCACTATTGGTCACTTTCAGGTCAAAACTATTGGACATTGCCTTCATCTCAGCCGTGCACGTCCGTGCTAGGTCAGACGATGCAGGACCACACACGTTTTGACGTCGAATATAATTCAATCATTCTATTTCAAATATGCACAAAATATCATCATTATCATCCAGTGCCAGATCTGCGACAGACATCGGCGATCATAGTTCTCCATTTATTCCTTTGCTCGGAAGCTCTAAAAAAGCTACGTTTCCCTGATCTTTCCCTGTTACCCATTTGTTTAGGTTCCCTAAGTAGGTTGTTCTGGGCCTACCCCTAGCTCGTTTGCCTTCAATTTTGCCAGTGAGAATTAGATGTTCAAGACCCTTTTGTCTATTCAGGTGGGCCAAAAACTGCATTTGTCGTTTCCTGATTGTTTTCAACATGGAGCGTCCCCTGTGGGCTTCATCAAGCACTACCTCATTATAAAATATACGAAGTTTATAGAGTCTACTCATTCCATGGCCGTTCAAAAATCTTCCCAAATCAACAAGACACATGGAGTCAAAATAGTCCACTGCAAAAACATGAAAAGCCAAGTTAAGGAGGAAGCTCGAAATGACACATGCCGAAAATGACACCAACGTTACGGAGTAGAGCAATACAAAGAAAGATCAAAAGTTTATTGACCTGAAGGGAATTCATTCTAAGGTGAGTGGACTTGTTATGCACCAGGAAAGGACCATTATAGTGGCTTATACAAATTGTCTGCGGTCTTATCCAGCCGCGCTTTGGTATCTCTACGTCATCTACCAAAGTCGATAGTGTCGACTCGGCCGGCATGACATCGGCTATTCGATGTCAAAAAGACACCAAGGGCTAATCACTCGACGAGATTTTTCAAGCCTAAAAGTGTCGCTTCTCCGTACACAACTTCAACTCTCCAAATCGCTTTCGTGTGAACACGCCATAACACCGCTCGAGATTGCTGGTTTGAACAGAGCTGCCACGAGAGGGACGGTAATGGTGGTTATTCCAGAGACTATTTCCCCCTATCTCCTCCCCCCCTGGTCCTCGGTCAGTCTAGAGGCTGGACTGTCATTACGCCGACATTTTTGGGTTGCGAGGGAAGAGTAGTAGGTTCTGGCGGTAAATACACCGTCTGAAGCGGATCGCGTGATTCACGAGATATGCCCGGTGCCCACAGGCAGGGTCGGATCGGATCGGATCGGGTAGATTAATGGCGGTGTGAGTGCACATTGCGAGCAGATTCCTGTCATGTTTCATCAAATTTGACGCTGCAGTTAAAATGTTCAAAGAAAACATTGATCTTAACGTTAAAATGCTCAAAGAAAATCTTGATCGTAAGCTAAAGTGGTCAGAAAAAACCTTGATCATGAGTTAAAGTGTTCAGAGAAAACCTTGATTTTAAAGTTAAAATGCTCAGACAAAACCTTGATTATTAGCTTAATTAAAGTGTTCAGAGAAAGCTTTGATCAAATGTTAAAGTGTTCTAAGAAAAAAATTGACCATACAGTTAAGGTGGTCAGAGAAAACTTTGATAAAAAGATAAAGTGTTCAGAGACAAACTTGATCATAAGTTCAAGCGCTAAAAACCCTTGATCTTATAGTTAAAATACTCAAAGAAAACTTTGATTATAAAGTTAAAGTGCTAAAAAAACAACAACTTTGATCTAAAAGTTACAGTGTTGAGAGAAAACATTGACCATAAAGTTTAAGTTCTCAAAGAAAACCTTGATAAAAAATTAATGGGTTCAGAGAAAACCTTGATCAAAAGTTGAAATGTTCAGAGAAAGCCAAGATCAAGAGATAAAGTGGTCAAAGAAATATTGACCAAAAGCTAAAGTGCTCAAAGAAAACGTTGATCATAAAGTGTGCCGACATAGATTATGCCCGGCTCGGCTCTGTGTTGTTGTACACACAACGTATCGTCCACAACACAGTTATTTTCTTCAATAATGGCTTCTAGTGCCGACTGCCGCATATCGGAGTTGATGTATTGAGAGATTCTTGTATCCCACAGACGTCTTAAGAAATTTCGACAGATTTTCTTTGGGTAGCCCCGACTCAAGTCGAACGAATTTGATTGAATTCAATTTGGCAGTATGCACTGGGCATTTTCATGACGTCTCGTCTGGATCACTAGGAGGTGTCATCCCCGGTGTTCGCATCTCATCCAAGAAGTCCTGGGTTCGAAACCTGACAGCGACGGAAAAATATCTTCTCTAAATTTTCTTCTCCTTTCACGTCCTTTCATGCTCTCTAACCATGTTTCTTTTTCTTATGGTTGGATTCTATTGTCGTGGTTGTTTCACATTAATTAAATTAGATTTAACGATCATAGACACCTAATTTGTCTTGACTCTGCTGGTCATTTGAGAACCTCCTTGACTAGAGCATGGGTTTTTTGGAGTGGTTTTCTCTTTTTTCTGACTTTGCTATGGTCGTTTTCTGCTCCTTCCACTCATATACTAAATTTAGATTTAGCACTCTGAAATGGCCTAGGCCAGGCCTGTTGTGCCGATAGTGACATAAAACCCTCAGGACCCGTCGACTCGACTGCTGTGTTTTCCTAGGATTTTTCTTCACTGTCCAGTGTCCAGTGCACTGACGGTGGCCCGGGGTGGGGTGGTGGGGGGGGGGGCAGAATTGGGCAATCTAGAACAAATTGCTTGGGGGCGTGATTGTTTATTGTTTTTTTATGGGACTATCGACACCAGGAAACAGAAGGAGTAGACCACACCAGAGCGCCCACCAACCACTCCGCCCTAACAAATCATAAAGAAACAAACAAAAGTGATTAAAAATGGGCAATAAAAAAACTGAATTTATGCTGTGGGGCCCACACATTTTATTTTCCACACGGTAGCAAATAATGGCAGGCATAATGGAGCCTGCAGAAAGTAAGGAACTGAGGTACATACTGTATTTCTTAGTGAAAAGATACGTGTATCATCTATCTGCCTCGTCTCCTGTGTTTGTTTGGTCAGAGCTTAGCCCCATATACATCATGTACAAGAAAGTCTCTTCAACTGGAGTACCATACATCTGGTGCAAACGCTGCAGACAATAGATCTGCCGGAAAAATCGCGTACAAACGGACATCTTAAATACTGGTGCTGTTTTCGAAAGTAGCACATGCACTCCAAGTCCAGAGTTACTTGTTTACTTTGCTCTGTAATGTAGTTATTCCATGCTACTTCTTTTCTATGATTCTTAGTTACATTATACTATTTATCACCCTCACGGGGATCTTGCTGATGGCTGTCGAGAGCTCTGGTGTGGTTTGCTCCTTCAACTTCCTTCTTCTAAGTCTTACTGTTGTCCGAATCTACATGTACTTCCTGGAGTTGAATGACCTTACAGGCTTGATAAAGCCTTACTCGAAGTCAATGGCGAAAACACTATCACCACCATAGCAGCCAACACTACCGTCATCAATGGGGACTACAACATCAAAACGACCACCATGACCGCTCACCCAAAACCCCCTTCACCACCATCAACAACAAACATCAACCGCAACTTTTATCATGCACAGCCTAGCACGCCCATCAGCCAATAACCCCTGACCGTCTAATGCTACATGTATGGGGTCTGTCCCAGAGATGTAACTAAGTTTTCCTGTTCCGTAAAACCAACATCATGGGTGTATTCGTGGGATCCAGAACTGAAAAGACAATCAGCAGAATGGAGAAACTCAGGATCACCGCTACCCTAGAAGCTAGGTACAAGCAAGGTGTTTTGAAAATGATGCATATTGTATTTTTCAATCACAAAGGTATGATTTTGAACTGGCTGGTTCCCGTTGGCACAACATGCAATGCTAACTATTATTACAACAAGATGATTCTTCAGACAAAGCTGAGACTAGCAGTCAGAAAAAAGCGGCCGGGTCAGCTTGAGCAACGTTTTGCCTTCCATCATGACAACACGCCTGTGTACACTGCTCAAAGGTCACTGATATCCCGGACTCCTGGCAGTGTGAAATCCTTGAACATCCCCGCTTTTGCAGAGACTTACACCATGCAACTTTTATCTCTTTTCCGAATTCAAAGAATTAATAGACAGCAGTTGGAAGACGAAGAAGAAATATATTGTGCTCGAAACAAATCTTGCGCTAAGGACTCTGGCCGAAGTGGACAAGGTCACAGCGTTTGACCGCCGGCTAAATTGGATGAAAAGGTGCATTGATACCAATAATTATTATGTTTCTGCGCACAACGATTTCTTCCATCGTCTTGGCAAGTAACGAAAAGTTTGTAAGCGACATTAACTGTCTGAAAATTACCTGGGTTAGTCATCTGCCTTGTAAGAGGTTGCATCAAGGTGTACAAGTTTGTGTAGGAGCAACCGGTTTTGCCCTCATACTGTAGACGTATTCCAGTTTCCCTACCTGACAGTGTAGTTTCCTAAACTGCATGTGGCATAGTTTGTAAGTCTGGTGCAAGTGTGCTCATCATATCCACAGGTTGTCGCATTTCCTACCGATTTCCACTATCTATTTATTGCTTTCAGCTTCCTCTTCCTCTTCTTCATTCACTTCATCCATGTCAGTATCTACTCCCTCGTTTCCTATCGTCCTTTCGACTCACTCTAGCCACATCCCTCTCCTGTCTATTGTATATCCATGGTCATCATCACTCCCGGAACTTGATACAGAGCGAAGATATTTTTTTAAATTTTTCTTCTCTCTCTCTCTCTCTCTCTCTCT
>NW_004798344.1:12480-24871 GCF_000002075.1 Aplysia californica
TCTCTCTCTCTCTCTCTCTCTCTCTCTCTCTCTCTCTCATGCTTACAAAATTTAACGCCAGCTAGGTTCGAACTCGGGCAATCCACATGAATGGATTCCCAGACGAGCGTAGTACGATTGATATTCATAAATAATAGTTTCATCCTTTCCACCAGTAGATCTAGGTTTGATAATTTACGGACATATTCAGTGTTTTAACCAGTATGCGGTTAGGTTCGATTATAAATGTTAAAGGGTGCCAGGTGATCTCAAAGGTAGTACATAACACGATAGTTCACTCTGCTCTTTGAGTCAATTGAAAAAGTGTCCTCAAAATCCCATGGCGCCCTCTTCGAAAAAGAGCGGACTTTGCGAACAGAGTTATCCTACTTGTGTGAAAAACAATAAAAGCGAAACCAACAAACTGTGCTTTTCCTATTCTTCTTCAGGAGAAACGAAAGAGAGCCATCAGATCCAATGCGCGGACTTCTGAGGACTCTTTTTTTTTTGGCCAAGTGAACTACATGTACCTTGTTACGAACGATCTTTGATGATCTTCCAAAATAAAAGTACTGATACTTGTTCACCTGCCGAGTAACGCAGTGTGTGTCAAACCTGACAACAACAATCAGTCTTTTACTTTACTTTTACTTTTATCCGCGGTTATACCCTTTTGGGTGTCGCGGGAAGAAAGAGACGTCTTTCTATCGCCAGCCGGAGAGCTTGGGTCTGGGGGATGCCGTGGGTGGTTGATGTTTCCCTGACTCAGTCTATCCAGTTTTTTCTCGGTCGCCCTCTAGCTTTGTTGCCATCGAATTCTTTTATGAAGCACGTGGTGCTAAATGGTGCGTTGGTAATCGTAGGAGATGTCCGAACCATTTGATTCTTTGGTGTTGTATATAATACATGACATCATTTGTGCCCACCATTTCTCAGATTACTGTGTTTCTAATTTTGTCTGGCATGGTCTTGTTTACTGCTTTTCTAAGGCATCGCATTTCACATGTTGTAATTGTTTGCTCTAATGTCTTGTTCGTGGTCCATGTTTGGCATTGATAAGTGAGTGTTGGGATGAATATGGTTTTGATCATTTTGAGTTTTGTTTTCATGGGGATGTTAGGATGTTTCAGTAGTGGAGTAAGCTGGTAACTAACATTATTGGCCTTTTGTACTCGTGTTTCAATTTCTCTATTCAGTCACCCATCCTCAGTGAATATACTTTCGAGGTTCTTAAATTCTTGGACCTGTCTGAGACTGTTGTTGTTGACGTGTGTCCTGAGTGGTTCTGACTTTCTGCTTACTTTCATTTTCTCTGTTTTGTTGATGTTGATCTTCATGTCGTAGTTGTTACCTTCTTCGTTTAATCTGGGGGTGTGGTGTTGGAGACTTCGTTCATCTTTGTGTGCCAGGCTTTGGTCATCAGCGAAGGGTAATTCACTTACATCTGTGTTGGCCTCTTTTGTAATTCTATCCATATATACGATTAAAAGTAGTGGTGATAGGACACAACATTGTCTTACTCCGGATGTTATCTTGAACCATTCTGTGAGTCCCTCTGACGTTCTTACTGTACTTATGCTGTTCTCGTAAATGGCACGAATGTTATCTAGAAGTTAGCCTCTTACAGTGTAGTTTTCGAGTAATCAGTCTCAAAATATAATATTAAAAAAATAGGATGATAAGGCCTTCAGATGTCTCCAGCTCAACTGCAAGAGCGCGAACAATAATACTCAACAGAAACCCAGATTTTGGAAATTTTGGATGTAGCGATTACTAGTGCTCCATTCAAAGATGTGTTAGGGTTGTCTGTTACCCCGCTAGATACGGATAAGAATCGGCAAAACTCGCAACATTAAACTTTGATTGTTTACCAAATTCCCAAGAACGTCAGGGCAGCAGAAGAGATCAGGATCTAAAATTAAGTGCCACATCGTAAGGGCACTGGAGTTGCTTTCATATCTTTGCATAGAATGTGGGGGACCCGTGTGCAAGTCTTGCTCCAAATAAAGCTGAGAATTTTCACATGTGGGACATAAAACGCATCTCAGATTTGCAGCAAGAGAATCCAACTTTTCTAGAACAAGTGTCTGAGAAATTTACTCAAAATCAGATAGACAGAGTCACCAAAGACGAAGTGTTAAGTTTCCAGCTGGATGACATAGGAAGAAGAAAACGGTGGCGATGGATGGATATACTCTCAGGAAGCCAGGAATTTTCATAGACAAAGAAGGCGTTGAATTGGAATCCCCAGAGTAAGAGATCAAGAGGACGTTCACGCAGAACGTGGAGAAGAGTCTCAGAGAATTATGTTAAGAACAGTTGAAAGGCGTAGAATATTAATAAAAAACTGTCTCTAGATATGGATACGTGGAGAATGTTAGTTCGTGGCCTATACCCTGATGCAGGGTGAGAAAGGCATTTATGATTATGAAGTCACCTTTTTTTGGTCAATAAAGCATTTGAACTAGACATCTTTAATGTATAGTGCTGTCAAAATTCGTGGCGCATTTTATCCTCAAATGTCTCTTTAACGGGTCATATGAGCGCGCGGGACACTCCTAATATTTTCAGTTGGTAGGAAATTTTGAATTTTGCCCGGGTGGCGGCCGAAGCCTACTCTTATCGATTTTAGACCACCAAGGGATCTTTAACGTGCGCAACTTGCACACGGGCCCTCCGAGATTTTTCGCCCTTGTCCGAGAAGGCTAGGTGTACATCTTTCCTACCAGAAGATCAGGGGTGTGGCAGAAAGACAGCAGTAAGGAGGAGCCAAGGAGTAGCAGTAGAAAGGCTGCAAAAAGAGTCAGGAGCCCAGAGGAGGGGGCAAAGGAGGTGAGGGGGTGGGGGCAGAAAGTGGAAATGAAAGCAGACAACAGAACATTGCTAGAGAGCAGGAAAGGAGGTGAAAGGAAACAATTTTAGAGAAGAAAATTTTTCGGTCGCTACTCGGATTCGAACCCGGGACCTTTGAATGAGAGGCCAACACCTTAACCTCTAGGCCACGAGAGCCCCCCCTATAGGTCTATAGATCTATATGCTATTGCATGCTCTCTTTCTTTTCTCGCCAACTCTTCCCTACCCACAGTACAGACCCCATGCATGGCTAATAATAACACCTTAACCTCTAGGCCACGAGAGCCCCCCTGGCGTTTACAAATAACCCAAACTCGGTAGTAAATCTTGCTTAAATCCAATGAGTTTGAATTATTTAGGGCTTTTGTTCACTTGTAATGAAAAGCACCAAATATTGACATTTTTGGGGGGCACTCGTGACCTAGAAGTTAAAGTGTTCGCCTCTCATTCAAAGGTCCCGGGTTCGAATCTGGGTGGCGACGGAAAAATTGTCTTCGCAAAAATTATCTCCTTTCTCCTCCTTTCCTGCTTTCGTCGCCCTTTCTGCTCTCACCCCCTCACCTTCTTTGCTCCCTCCTCTGGGCTTCTGACTCTTTCTGCAGCCTTTCCACTGCTTCTCCTTGGATCCTTTTTACTGTTGTCTTTCAGCCACACCCCTGATCTTCTGGTAGGAAAGATCTACTCTAGCTAGCCTTCTCGGATAAGGGCGAAAAATCTCGGAGGACCCGTGTGCAAGTTGCGCACGTTAAAAATCCCTTGGTGGTCTAAAATCAATAAGAGTAGGTTTCGGCCGCCACCCGGGCAAAATTACAAAATTCCATAAAACACTTACCACCCCCCCCAAAAAACAACAACACCCAACCCAACAAACCCCCCCCCCCCCCCCCCAATAAACAGAGACATTTTTCGAAACCCTAATTTGTGAGGGGGGAAAAAACCCTAATACCGATGACACAAACAACAGAATGAGCTATTCCGCAAAGAGGTTATAAATATAGAACTAAAGGTCTTAGCTGTGACGTCATGAGTGTCAAACTTGAGCGGTGTGCCGCCATTCCGGAGAAGACTAAATGGCCAGTTGATGCTGAGCAACACTTTTCAGTCACGGATGAATGGTACTCTTCGAAGTCTTTTGGTGTTGATTTCTTTTTCATGTGAATTGCCTTTCGCTAAAATGCACTCTTAGGGATTTTTGTGATTGTTTACCTTTAGATATGGCTTTATATGAAATCAGAGAGAGAGAGAAAGATAGATAGATAGATAGATAGATAGATAGATAGATAGATAGAGAGAGAGAGAGAGAGAGAGAGAGGGGGGGGGAAGCTGGGTGCGAAAGAACACTCCAACGTCGTTTAAAGTCAAACAAATTTAATTTGTGCTCGTCGTAACATTTCCTCCTAAAAAGTCAGTCAGTCTACACTGGTTACAGACTTAGATGTATTCGTAAATCAGAGACGGAAACTTTGGCTGCAATATTGTTTCAATTTTGTAACTCCCTACAAATCGTGAATGAGATGGCTGGCTACTTTTCAATGCCATAAGCGAACAAATACTGAGAAAAATAACAAGGGCGAATTTCTGCAGAAAAAGACTGAGAGTTAAATTATATAACCGAAGACCGTTGTTCCCCCGTTTCTGTTAGAAGTATTTTTTTTATCCCTTCTAAGGCAATGAGTCACTTTGGTCCGATAGAAGAGTGAAAAAATCGAGGTCAAAACACGTCAAAAGCAGTTTTTTAAACAGACAAAGAGCGCATCTGACCTTTTTGTAGAATTAACCTTTACTTTGCATTTTTTTTTGGTGCGTGGATTAAACTTTGTTTTTCCAATGAAAATCAAATCTTCATCGTAATCAGATCAGCGTGCGGCGAGAACTAGCGGTGTGTTTAAACAAGGGTAACAATAATTAGTACCATTGATTAAGCATTAGTGGTTGCACCAAGAAAAATGAAATTATGCATGATCGATGGAGAGGTAGATAGAGATGTGAAAAAAAGCGAAAAAGAACGAGGGAGCCGGAAGAGATAGAACACCCCTGCATCGTTAAAACTCTAACAAATCTACTTTGTGGCATTCTGAATTCTGCTCCATAATTAATAATAACACCTGACCTTTTAGAACTCTAGACTTGATAATTAACGCAGACTACGTCTTTGTTTTAAGTCTACTGGATCTGTTGCTCGCCCTTGCTCAAGATCACAAGAACCATCTCCCTGTCTCTCTTCACTTCACCAACTCCACATAGCGGATGACCCTGGCTTGCAGCTCATTGGAGCCTTTTGAATTTGGTTTGCTTTGGGAAATTTGTAATGTTCTCTCCTCATCTGGCTCAGTTCTATCAGAAAAGGACAATACATTTGGAAGCAAATCTCCTAAATAACTTTATAGTGGTTAGTGTGTATAACAATAACAATGATCTCGACTTGGACAACTGAGAGTTTGTGACATGCATCAGCTCATTTAATATATGTTGTGTTGCTGTTTTGTGACCGCCTAGCGACAGTGTACGGCGCGAACAAGCCTAGAGGAATGTGTAGAGTAAGAATACCTCAACAAACATTCACAATTTTTCTCACCCGTTTTTACATCTAATCATAATTTGTTAAAGATTTTTTTAAAAACATGATGTAAAAATGATATTAATTTACAGTACATTAAATGTTTATACATGCTAATAAATAATTGTTAAAGAATTGATATTATAAGGTCTTTTCAGCCCTCCGTTAAAATAATACATGGACACAACGAATGGTTTTCTTGCTGTACAAATTTAATTGACGGAATCAATACACATATTAAGATCAAATAGAAGCGTCGTGCATCATTATAGGCAATATTAACAGCCAGAATATTGACTATACGCTACAACTAGACAACAGAACTCGCGTTTACAAGGTATGGGAATTCATAGTACAAGAACATGTTTTCTAGAATTATTAACAATAATGTCTTTTCGATTAAATAAATAAATGAATAAATAAAAAATGAACAAGAAATAGATAGACACCGATGATATATTTTTAATCGGATAGAAGCAATTCACAAAACTCTCCCACCAGAGTACCCACCAACCAACCACGTTTTGTGGAGGGTAGGGCAGTATTCTGCAATGCACAAAAATCTTCTCTAGATCAGCTCCCAATCGCACGCATTGTGGGGTTCGAGAATGTTGGCGATACTAGGTTCTTGGTTTCTGAATAAAAAATGAGATTTCCAAACATCTAAGATCGATAACAAAGGACACTGAATATCAAAATCAAAATTTTATAACTTTATATTAAGATTCATAAAACTGAGGGTGTGTTCTTTTTATACATAAACCTGTCCCGGTTCTCAAGTCTCGGTTTCCTTGAATTTGGCTGGCCGTCAGGGCCAACCCAGGGTGAAAGAGGGGATACAAAGAACCGACACAAAGACGGATAAAAGTAAAGTTGTTCCAGTATCCGATCCGAACATTGGGGATTGCCTTGTTAGTGAGACAACTTTCTGGGCCTTCAGCATACTGTGGTAAGGTGGCCAGTTCCTTTCCACGCCGCCTTTACTTCCCCAACTCAAAGTCAGATACCCATTACTGCTGGGTGGGCTGAAGGGGGCGGAAAAAAATCAGTGTCCGACCCGAGGCTCGAACCCGGCCTTTCCGCTGCGGAGATGAGCGCACTAACCGCTCCGCCACCCCGCACCCTTCAAAGACAGATATACTCATAAAAAACAAACAAAACAAACAACAGACAAACAAAAAAGAATAAATTACCCCCACTCGGGAAACGACCTCACGTCTTCTGCGGGCCTCTCTGCTGTGCCCAAATGCTACACTACAAGCTCCGGTACCAAAGTATTCGAAACGAAAAAGATCAGGAAAAGGAAATTT
The DNA here is from genome assembly GCF_000002075.1 of Aplysia californica. NCBI lineage: Eukaryota > Metazoa > Mollusca > Gastropoda > Aplysiida > Aplysiidae > Aplysia > Aplysia californica. Next base: position 19,180 of record NW_004798344.1, read on the forward strand.
ACATAAACATCTCTTTCATAATCTACGAGGCTCACGTATAGAAATTTATAATTTCCATTTCTCGCAAACGAGATTTCAGCAACGTCTACAAGGCTTTTTTTTTTCTTTCTTAAAGTGAAATAGCGTAGGTCAACTTAAGTATTGTGTACAACGTTAAAACAGATGCGGATGAGGAAAAAGCTTTGGGGCGAATCAGTCGTCTACCGCATAATGAATAATAGATTTGTCTGTTTTAAAATGGGCCAAAAACTAACTGTCTTTGTTTCTGTTTGTGTTTTGTTTTTACTTTTTATCCTTTTTTTCCCCCAGTACATTTTCATTCCAGTGATCCTAGAAAGAAGAGACAACAAAAAAAAATACCAGAATGTTAATAACTTAACTGCGTCATAAAAGCTTCTTATTATAATAGATTCAAAACGGCTCACTCAATTTCGCTGAGATTGACTTGCCTTCAGAATATCTGATATCAGAAACACAAAAGCTGTGGTTTCTTTTGAGCTGTCCTTAGCCGAGGAAGTATACAGAATACTCTGAAAGTGTCGCGGAAGGATCTCTTGACCTCATGTTCTTAGTAACGCAAAACGAGGAAAACTGTCTGATAGAACATTATAAATCTAAGGTAGCGCAATTCTCAAAATACGGCAAATATTCAGACATATTGCCTTTTATAAAAGACCGCAGTGTAAGCCACAAGTCATCTTAACCTTTATTTCTTCCTTTGTTTAAAGATAATAAATATTCCCTCCTGCAGATGCGTTAGTCCTCCGGCTCATCGTCAGGTACGGACGGAGGAACTTCATTGTTATTATTATTATTATTATTATTATTATTATTATTATTATTATTATTATTATTATTATTATTATTATTATTATTATTATTGTTATTATTATTATTATTGTTATTATTATTATTATTATTATCATTATTATTATTATTATTATTATTATTATTATTATTATTATTATTATTATTATTATTATTATTATGTTGCTGCTGTTGCTCTGCTGTTGTTGTTACTGTTGATGTTGTTGTTGTTATTGTTGTTGTTGTTGTTGTGGTGGTGGTGGTGGTGTTATATATTATGATATATAATGTATTATGTATAGATATATCATATGAAATGTTATCACGTTCTTTCCGTTCTTCCTATAAAATAGGGGTGACTTCACTTTTGCGGAACAAGCAGCTTTAGATATCATATCAGAAATGGCTTCTGGAAATTGCAGCCACACTCCATTGTGTGAACAACTCAAGGAACCTTTGATAGCCGATGATGTCTTCAATATTTTAGTCATCGTTTTCTATGTGGCTGCCATGGGATTTGTCAGTTTCTTTGGCGTTATATTCAACGTGATCAACATCTACGTGTTTTTCAAGCAATGATTCAAAGACACCGTCAACATCACTCTTTTCAGTCTGGCCGTTTCCGATATGGGAGCTTCTGTATCGCTCTTTTGGATGAGTATTTGCTTCAACCCATTGTTTGCTCAAGCTGTTCTGCCTGTGGTTAGTGTAGACCTAATACATATAACATCAGGATGGCCTCACGTCGCTTTCGCGCGAATCTCCAGCTGGATCACAGTCTGGGTCACGTTTGAGAGGAGTCTGTGTATCGCTCTGCCCCTCAAAGTGAAGACAATCATAACACCAAGACGTTCAGTTTACGTCATTGTTAGTATATACATAGGCGTAGCTGCTTGCCTTGCCCCTGTGTTCTATTCTATCCGCCTGGAGCCAAAACATGTTTCAGAAGTAAACATGACCATGATAGGAATAGTTTATATCTCCAACGGCGTTTTCATTGAGGGTATATCTCTTCTGATCAGCGCTTTCTCTCAGCTTGTTTCATTCTTCTCAGTAATCTTGTGTACGGTAATCCTTGTTCAAAACCTTCTGATCAAATCAAAATGGCGCCAGTCGAGTTCCAGCACCGCAAAGCAGGAATCTTTATCCAATAGAGACTTGAAAGTAGTGAAAATGGTTCTGTCTATTGCTGGTATCTTCATAGCTTGTTTCTCCCCTAGTGCTGCCAACATCTTTGCGATGATGTCTGTCCCAGAGTACAGCTTTTACGGGGAATACCAAAATGTCTATCTGTTCCATTGGGCAATATGCTTCCTGCTGGTAGTGACGAATGCAACGGTGAATATATTTGTGTATTACAACATGAGTTCGAAATTTAAAGAAATTCTCGACGAAATGCTCAACAGAATGAGAGGGAAATGTGGTGCGTGAAGTACATTGATGCTTGCTTTTATAAACGGATAACTCAGAGATAACTCGCTACCCACTAATAATTACAAAGTTCTATCAGCTCAGTACCTAGTTTTGAGAAATTTGACGTCAAAAAGTGTTGAGTTTCTCAACACGTTAAGCTTTTTCAAAAGCTTTTACTTTTTACTTTTTTACTTTTTAAAAATACTTTTTTTCTTCCGCTTGTACCCTGGGGTGTCGCGGGGAGACACAGGTGTCTGTCTGCAGCAAGTCGTGTGGCCTGTAGGAGGGACATCCCATGATCTTTAAGTATGTCTGCCACAGATTCACTCCATCGTCGCCTTGGTCTTCCTCTGGCTCTCCATCCAGAATATTTAATGTTGTATGCTCTCAGAGCTGGATGGTTTGAGGGCATCCGCGTGAGGTGTCCGAACCACTTGACCCTTTGTTTTTCAATGTGTGGTAGGACTGGTGTTGCTCCCACGGTGTCCCTAATGACTTCATTTTTAATTTTGTCTCTTCTTGTTTTGTTGACCGCTCTTCTTAAGCATTTCATCTCGCATGTGACCAGTTTCCTCTCTAGGGCTTTTGTTAGAGTCCATGTCTGGCACTGATATGTGAGCGTTGGAAGGAAAATGGCGTTGATGAGCTTCGCCTTGGTGCTCATGGGGATATTGGGATGTTTCAGGAGAGGGCCCAGTTGGTAGCTGACTGCGTTGGCTCTCTGGCATCTAGTCTCTATCTCTCGATCTAATTTTCCATTTTCTGTGAAAATGCTGCCCAAATATTTGAATTCTCTGCTTTGTTTTAGTTGGGATCCATTGATGTTGATATCCACTTTACCTGGTCTCCTGCTAATTGTCATGACTTCGGTCTTGCTTATGCTGATCTTCATGTCATATTTTTCGCAGCTCGCATTTAGTTGGTTTATATGCGCCTGTAGCTGAGTCTTGTTGTTAATCATTGCCAGGTCATCTGCAAACATGAGTTCGTTGAGTGCCTCTGGGTCTGGATTGGCCTCTTTTGTTATCTGGTCCATGTAGATCACGAAGAGCAGAGGGGAGAGATTGCAGCCCTGTCTCACTCCGGATGTTACTGGAAACCAGTCCGATGTTCCACTGGTAGTTCGGACAGCGCTTCTGCTGTTGGCATAGATAGCCCTGATGTTGTCTAGCAGTTGTCCCTTGATGTCGTACTGCTCTAAAATCTTCCATAGCTTGTTTCTATTTACTCGATCAAAGGCTTTTTCTTGATCCACAAATACGAGGTGGAGATCTTTGTCGTATTCCAAAGCCCTCTCACACAGTTGTCGGAGTGCGAAGATTGCATCAGTGCAATCAAAAGCACTTTTTGAATAACTCGTTAAAAACTCTGAATTGTCTTGCGGATTTGATAGAGCAAATAGAGCATTCATTGGTTTCTGACCTTTTAGTTTTAGTGACTCAACACGGCCGAAAATGTCAGATAGAACTTTTAAATTCTAAGGTAGTGATATGATAACTCATAAGAGACCAGCATTCTGGTCATTTGATGTTGCCTGTTGCCTGTTGTCTCGTTTTTTGTGTGTGGACATAACTTCATTATTCATACAGACGTTCTGATTGTGTTATCTGTTTCTGAGACGTAAGAAGGTAGACAGTAACATGCAATGTTTTAAATGTAGTACAAATTCGTGTATCTGGTCAGTTTATGTGGTTTTAGAATGTCCCTAAACAATGGTTTTGGCCTGCTTCTTACTTACTTACTTACTTACTTACTTACTTACTTACTTACTTACTTACTTACTTACTTACTTACTTACTTACTTACTTACTTACTTACTTACTTACTTACTTACTAACTTACTTACTTACTTACTTACTTACTTACTTACTTCTTTAGAGACGGGGGGGGGGGGGGCTGAGATTTCGGAAAAAATATGTGACGACTACGGTCTTATAAAGTTAAATAACATAAAACGTTGTTAATCTGCTTAGCTACCTGGACTCTTGTTCTAGAAGTCTCGGCCAGAGATAAATTCACGGTATTTTAGATAAATCAACAACATCAACAGCAGCGACAACAGCAGTTATAAACATCAACAGAAGTAAAAACATCAACAGAAGTAAAACAGCAACATCAGTTAAAAAAACCCCACAAGTTAAAAACAAAAACACTAGTTAAAAACAACAGCACCAGTTAGTTAAAAACAACAACAGCAGTTAAAACACCAGTTATATATGTGAGGCACCGTGGTGGAATCAGGCTCTCGTCAATTTTAGGGCATGTAGATTTATTGGTATCATCTTAAAGCTTGTTCACTTGTTTTTATTTGGTTGAAAAAATATCCATTTATTATCTTGAATACAAGTCGAGATAATTGTGAATGAAGGAGGTGGGGGGTCGCCTGTTTTCAGAGGTAAAATTAGTGAGAAAATGGCCTTCCTTAGCTTAAGAGTCCATGGTAACTAAAAATTAACATTGTTTGTGCTTTTAACCAACGTTTTTCAGAAAAACCCACACAGAAATGGGTTCTTTAATGGGCATGAGAGGTGTTGAGCCAAAAAAAAACCCAACTAAAATTTGATAAAAAATCAACAAACCTGAAGAAAAATGCAAGTTTCTTCACTTTGATTATTTTTGACGAGAGCCTGATTCCACCACACTGCCTCACATATACCAGTTAAAAACAAAACAACAACAGCATCAGTTAAAAACAACAGCATCAGTTAAAACAACAACATCAGTTAAAAACAACAATACCAGTTAAAACACCAGTTATATACCAGTTAAAAACTACATCAGTTGAAAACAACACCAGAGAAAAACAACATCGGTTAAAAACAACAACAACACCAGTTAACAACAACAACAACACCAGATAAAAACAACATGAGCTAAAAACAACAACAGAAGTAAAAACAACAACAGCAACAAGAGCAGCAGCAACAACACAGACCCAATTTGAAAGTCCTTTTGATACATAATCTGGCTTCCAGACAACTGACTAAAGCTGTGACAATTTTTTTTCTCTTGGGGGGGGGGGTTCACTTGTCATCTAATTAGTACAGCATTTTGCATGTGATGTGTTGACCACATTATAGTCAACACAAAATTATGAGAAGGTACCGTACATGCACGTTTTGTAAACTGTAGACTGTACATTGTTAATTTAAACACATTATTATGATTTACTTTATTACTTGGCACTGTTAACTAAAATTCAGGTGTGTGGCACTTTTTTGGTGTTTTATAGGCATTAGCCTGCAAAATGACTGAGTTTTGCAAAAAATGTTTTGGCTTCAATTGTTTAGTTGTGTGTGTGTTCTTGCAAGAGGTGTGGTAACATTAAAAGTTGCTGTACTTGGACATCTCATTGAACTGTATCGTATTGATATGTATGTGCGTTTTGTGTTAAGTGTGTGTGTGTGTGTGTGTGTGTGTGTGTGTGTGTGTGTGTTTATGTGTGTGTGTAGGTGTGAGTGTGTGTGTGTGT
>NW_004798344.1:25135-26513 GCF_000002075.1 Aplysia californica
GTGTGTGTGTGTGTGTGAATGTGCTTGTTTGTATACATGTGTGAGTGTGTCCATGTGTATATTATGTCTCTTGTATGTACGTGTGTGTTTGTGTGTATCTGTGCGTGTGCTTGTTTGTATGCATATGCAGAGGTGGCTCATGGGTCTAAAAATTGGGCGTCCACAATTAAACTATCGCAGTTTGAAGATGTTCAAGGGCATAGTAAATGGGATGGTGTATAATTTTTAAATCTTTGAGATCGTGAGGACCTAATGCTTTTATTTTCATTCTTTTTATTTGCCGCTTTGATTCCTAAAACTACATCTACATATTAAATATTTATTAGCTAAAAATCAATTCCGTTCATCTTGCATTGGAACGGAAAACTAAAGTAATAAAACTTTGACCGCTCCCCCAAAACACCATTCAAAAGCGGGGGGCTTTGATGGCCTTTGGGTTAAAGTGTTTGCCTTTCCTTCAATAGGTCACGGGTTCGAATCCGGATAGCGACAGAAATGTTTCTTCTCTAAAAAATTGTCTCCTTTCACTTCTTTTCCTTCTCTCTAACAATGTTCTGTCTCCTACTTTCGTCTCCACTTTCTGCCCCCATCACTCACCTCCTTTGCCCCTTCCTCTGGGCTCATGACTCTTTCTGCAGCCTTTCTACTGCTACTCCTTGGCGCCTTCTTGCTGCTTTTTTCAGCCACACCTCTGATCTTCTGGTAGGAAAGATCTACACCTAGCTTTCTCGGACAAGGGCGAACACCTTCGGAGGTCCCGTGTGCAAATTTTGCACGCTAAAGATCCCTTGGTGGTCTAAAATAGATAACAACAGGCTTCGTCGAGACCTAGGTAAATTTTTAAAAAATCCTACCTATTGAAAATGTTTAATGTGTCCCGCGCGCTCATATTACCTTATGCAGCTGTGAGCGCCATGAAACGTTTACCAAGAAAAAACATTCAAAGGCGCAACTCAATAGACGGTGACCTAACTAACTCAACTCTGCGTTCACCTCGCTGAAGTTCACGATCGCAGAGTCGGGGCAAGACCTAAATTTAAAAATAGTGGCAAGACAATGAACCAATCACAATTCACTTGAGCTCTCCGCTGGATTGCTTCGGGGCTCACATTAATTCTATGGACATAAAATATTATATTATATTATGAGAGTTTGAGGAAAAATTCTCTACCAATGCTGTCTTGTTAATGATATTGATGTACCGCCAAACTCGCTATGAGTGTCGTCATCGCTTCTGTTAACCCAACGAGCGATTTATCAAAGATTCTACACTAGTGGAGAATCTTTGCTACCACTGCTAAACAATATAATACACGCTCATGATCCGTTATTCTCACCCCCACCCCGGTGTAGTGTTGGCATGAGGCGAGGACTCCCC
>NW_004798344.1:28767-29993 GCF_000002075.1 Aplysia californica
ACACACACACACACACACACACACACACACGCACACACACACACACACACACACACACGCACAACCCAAAATAAAAGAATAAAAGAACACAGAAACCAACGCATACTGGAAAAGCGAAGAAGGGTTCACTTTATTCACAGAATGAAATACAGAGTGACCTCATGGTTATTGAGAAGTAAAGAGCGAAAAAGCAGGGCATCATAATTTTCTTATTTCGAAGATTAGAGACAAAAGAGAAAAAAAAGTAGGCCTGCTTTAAAAAAGATTGTCTTGTATTCCCCCGAAAACTCACACAATTTTGTAGACCTAATACATTCTTTGCTTTTGGATGGCTCTAGCTTTTTGATGTATTTCCTCCAAGATGTAGAACAGAATTGATGTGTCAAGTATAGTGAGTCAGAAGTGGAGCCCTTCTCTTCCAAACACGGAGTATCTGCAGGCAACTACAAAATTGATTGATGGACCATTTCAGTGTCTTTTTCATTATAGACGAACACACCCATGTACCAACACTGCAGGCGTCTGTTTATCTTGAAACAGAAAACACAGCTGCCGTTGCACTGAGGCCTCGTGGCCTTGAGCACTTCGCTTTGTTTTTCATCTACTTGATTCTCTCCGAAATAATAATAATAATAATAATAATAATAATAATAATAATAACAAAAGCAAGAGTGTATGTGTATGGGTTTAGTGCCCTCATCAACCCTGTAACGTTAAAGAGACCGGACATCCGAATTTTAACGTTCTTCTCCGATTGAACCGAGCCAAATGGTTTGAGTACCTTGAAAACTCCACATAACTATCTGGGTTCAAGAACGACAAATCTGGGATTTGAACCAGGGCAATCAGCTTTGCACTATAAAGACTACATTGTATCTCACAAAGTTGATCAAATTGGTAATGAGAACCCAAGGGTTTTCATTTTCAACACAGAAACAATGTTAATATTATGGATTTACAGTGATTGCTCCTTATTATGGAATAAGATGGCGTGATGGGTAGTAAGTAAGTAAGAAAGTAAGTATGGAACCAATGACCAGAAAAAGAGGTTTGATTAGAATTTGAGTGGAAAACAAGGGGTAGTTTAGCAGTTGGCATTGTTTTGTTGCGTCTTTTGGTCGATATTTTGAAGCGTCTGGCATGAAACGTTGTCGTTAAGGAGATCATGTAAAGGCTTTCTTGTTTGATGCATACGACATGTAGTTTGTATATACCTGGCACCCCCC
>NW_004798344.1:31783-32792 GCF_000002075.1 Aplysia californica
TCTCTCTCTCTCTCTCCCTCTCTTTCTCTGTTTCATTTGTAGCACTGTGTGTTCAGTAACCTTACTGCAGGTGTCAAACCCAAAGCCCTCGGGCCCAATCTGGCCCAGAAAACAATATTATAATACATCGGCCTAGAAGAAATTTTCAAGTAGTCCATCCTGAAAAACTTCATGACACAGAACCCTACTTCAAACATAAACGAAATTTGTTGCTAAGGTAAGGTCACAAAAAATCAAGCTCTTGCAAATTGGTACAAGAGCGAAAATTGGTATGCCGTGATTTGTTATACATATTTTAACGTTTGTCAATTTTGATTCAAAACTTTTCATAAAAAAAGGTTTCGTTTTCCACTGCTTGATGTGTGTTTATCCAGTTCATACCGCAACTTTAATTGCAATTTGAATTTGGCCCCTTGTGCGACTGACATTTGATACTCTTGTTCTAAGTCATCATTAATAATATTATAGGATAATATGCAACCAGCTGATGACTGGCACGATCAGCACGCCAACCTTTCATGGATCCTAGTGAGTGGGAAGTACTGCTCTGGAGACGATTATTGTTTTGAGAGTACAGGAAAGAAACGGAAAATCTGGCACCCTTGCAGAAGAACGTTCAACCAGATATGCACTGCCACAATCAGTAGAAAGACCATCAGCGGCATTTTTGGAGAGAGCAATGAGCATCAATAGACGTGTCCGAAAATCAAGGATTTTGCTTTCTTATACAAAGAACGATGAACAATGGTGTGTGGGAAGGAGCAGCTAGCATCATGCATTGATACCTATTCTCCAACCAATGAACAATGATAAAAAAAATAATAATAATAGAAGTATAATAGTATTTTATATCATTTAGAAAGCGGCTGCTTTGACCCTGTTTGTGAGGACGAGCCAAAGCTGAGTGAGATACGTCATCCAAATTGAGGTGTTAACATTCAACATACTTCCGTCAAACCCGCTTTAACGGCCACCTGTATATGACAATCTCGTGTATAAAAGGCCACCA
>NW_004798344.1:33683-37023 GCF_000002075.1 Aplysia californica
TTATCATTCTCCTCCTCCTCCTCCTCCTCCTCCCCTCCTCCTTCTTCTTCTTCTTCTTCTTCTTCTTCTTCTTCTTCTTCTTCTTCTTCTTCTTCTTCTTCTTCTTCTTCTTCTTCTTCTTCTTCTTCGGCTACTGACCTTTTCCTCCCTTCAAAGATCGATAAAAGTCTCTCGAATGTTTGTAGAAGAAAGCATTATTAGTGACATTTTCAGGAAAGGTTAATGATAGTTGAACATTAGCTGAGTAGCCTACCATTCGGAATTTGAAAATCAAACAAACGAACAAAACAAAACCCTCTTGTTGGTGGATGGTAGGTGCGCGATCATTCACAGCCCTCTCAAGTAATCGTCGAGTGACTCACTCCTGTACTCGTTTCTTCCTCAAGTGCTCGCAAGCCCACTAAGCAGACTGATAACTGATAAAAGATCGGCGGTCAGGGAAAATGGCGGATGATGCCAGACTTTTCCGAGCCGGAGAAGCCACGCTGGATTTGCTAGATTGGCCGGGCTGGTGGTCGTAATGACAAGGTTTGGTCCCCCAGCGGTCTCTAACGACTCCCAAAGCGATCTATCTCACCGAGCCCTGCAATTTGGCTGGTCGCACCAAGGCCAGCCCACGAGATGAAGAGGATGAAGACTCTTAGCCTTTGTGAGAGTTAATCGCCTTACTAGACACACAGGATTCTTGATCTTACAAAGGCCATTGGCCTTTTCCCCCAAAGATGTACAGGGCGTCTAAAAAAAAAGAGGACCCACTTAAAGGGAAACAACTCGGTAATTTCTGCACTGATTTCAACAACATTTCCAATTAATGCAATTCCACCAGGGTGACATCAGGTTTCTGAATATGAACCAAATCAATACTCGTGTTTGAGCAAGAAATTTTTTTTTCTAACAATATAATTGGATAAAACGCAAAATTTTACTTTTAAAAGCATTCAGCTACAGGGGCGTGATCTGCCTGTTCTGGTTTCAAGACTAGAACCGCAAAAAACTAAGACAGTCACTTCAGATGGGTTTCTCATAGTGCGGAAAAAAATTTCAGGAGAAGTTAGGGGGAAGAAGACGTTATACTATAGAGACCTGGTTCCAGTGGGATAGGGCCACACCCCGCACATCAAAGTGGCCCTTGCAACCAAGCTCGCAAATGAATGGTCATTGTATTCCCTTGACTTGAATCTCTTCATTTATTTTGCGGTTGTTGTTATTTTTTTGCCAATGTCTCTGGAAACCAGTTTGCGAAAACACACGTGAGTATAATCATTAATATCCATCTGGTGTTAAACAACCGGGTTCGCTGTTCGTAGAATGGATCGGCAGAGATCCCGGCTGAAAAGAAAGTACGTTTTTATAGTTTTGGAGACGTGGTACTTCATCTCTGCTAGTAGGAGCTATCTATTACTTTTTTACTTTTACTTTTTCCGTCCTCTTGTGTCTTTAAGATGTCGAGGGGAGGTGCAAGTTTCTGTCCTGTGCTAGATGTGTAGCGTCTGTGAGAGTTATGTTATGTTGTTCCAGGACATTTTTAACTTCGTCCAGACATGTCTTTCTTGGTCTTCACACGATAATCGAACTTCGCCTTCGACGTGCAATGGCGAAGTGCCCAGCCGCTACACCAGACATTGATTTTTTAAAAAATGGGTTAGGGGGAGTGTGCATGACGTAATGCCTTTTGTTTTAGTTTAAGTAAGAGTTTTACGACGCTCGCAACTGCATAAGGTCATATGAGCGAGAGTTGGTTGCTTTCAGAACAGTTCACTGCATGGCCTAGCCCAGTTTAATGATCAGATTTAAAAAGCTAAACACTTGAAGTAAACAAACAGTTTAAAAAATGATAACCAGCTTAAAATCAAAATAACTGTTTTTACAATTTACCGTAAAGGCCAATGGCCATTATAAAATCGAGACTTCTGTTGGGATCAACGACGGAGATCAGATCTTGCAATTTTCCCCACTTTAAAATACTTCTTTCGGGTCTCTCCAACGTTCGTATGCTGTCAACAATATTGATAAAACTGACATTGTTTTATGGGATGATTTTACTTGTCAACGTCTTTGACGCGACAGAGCCATTTTTGTTTTTCTTCTCTTTCTTTTTGGCTGCGTTTGTTAACAAACACAGACAAAGAAAATAGTGAACAAATTACCAAAGTTGTCAGAAATGAGTGGCGCAGATCTTAAATTGTCAAATTACGTTTTGTCAGCGAAAGTTTGACTGGTCTCGAAAGAGCACCACCAATGCTCGACAGAAGTAATTATGAATAATTCTAGGTCGGTAAGATTTGGCTCCTAAAATGATTTTGTTAATGTGACAGACAGTAAAAGTGCATACTGTAGGCCTACTTAAGAAACATTTTTATCTGTCTCGGACAAGAGCAAAAAATATCGGAGGTCCTGTGTGCAAGTTGCGCACGTTAAAGATTCCTTGGTGGTCTGAAAAAGGATAACAGTAGGTTTCGGCCGCCACCTGGGCAAACATTTCCTACCAACTGAAAATATGTTTAATGTGTCCCGCGCGCTCATATGACTTTAAACATTTGCGAGCGCCGAAAAACACTTACAAAAAATAGATAGATAAATAGATAGACAGATAGATAGATAGATAGATAGATAGATAGATAGATAGATAGATAGATAGATAGATAGATAGATAGATAGTATAGACAGATAAATGGATAGATAGCGACAGACAGACAGACAGACAGACAGACAGACAGACAGACAGACAGACAGACAGACAGACAGACAGAAAAAAATGAGTGTGAGAGAGAAAAAAAATAAAGTTGTTTAGAAAGGCAGACTGACAGGCAGATATACAAACAGGCTGACAGAAAGACATTATATTTCAATCATTATCAAGTGGCAGGTCTGCCACAGGCATCGGCGATCATGAAAGCTACAATATCCTGATCTTTCCTTGTCACTCATCTGTTTAGACACTCCTTAAGTAGGTTGCTCTTGGTTTACCTGTCTTGTTTGCCTTTAATTTTGACAGTCGTAGCTAGATGTTCGAGGCTTGTACATGCATATGGTCGCGGGCTAACCTAGATTTCGGGGGTTTCCAGAAACCTTGACCTACAACAAAAGTGGGCATTGACCTACCTATAGGAGAAGTTTGGTTTCATTGGTGTGAATTTGTTTGGTTATAGAGAAAACTCTCCTTGTCTTTTAAAGAATCTGAACAAGGGGCAAAAACTTTACCTTCGATTTTCTCAAAACCGCATTTTTCGTGATAGCAGCCCCCTTGTGCTTAAAAAAGCGTCCATATGATTCTTTAATAGATAGTAGATAGATAGATAGATAGATAGATAGATAGATAGATAGATAGATAGATAGATAG
>NW_004798344.1:38403-39177 GCF_000002075.1 Aplysia californica
GAGAGAGAGAGAGAGAGAGAGAGAGAGAGAGAGAGAGAGAGAGAGAGAGAGGGAGAGCGAAAAGATGGGGAGGGGAGAAAGAAGACCTACAGGGAGCTTTAGGTACAAATCAATTCAAATTAATTTAGATAACGAACCGCTACAGAAACTATTTTTGTCTCGCTCAAAGGTCTCACCCTTCAGTCTTGGGTCTCACCCCGAGCAGCTCTCTTCTAAAAATAACTCCTCGGAGACTCGTCTTCTTGACCCCAATCGCCGTGAGTTACCGAAATAAACCTTCAGCCCGGGACCGCCCTCTGTTCCTGGTCTCTTCCATCAGTCTACAGTGCTAATCATTTTGTCAACCGGTCAAGTTTCCCCAACTGACTCCATCTCTTAGCGGAGATCACTGCTTCTCAACCAACCCATAATTTCACCCCTCCCCTATTTTTTTCGTTTTGGGGTGGGGGCTAGCTGGGTGGGGGTGGGAGCTACCCTTTTCTTTTACCCAAACATAATCGTATGCCCACGAACTCACACATTCAACGTAAACACATACACATACAAATACATACACATACACTTACAAACTTAACACACACACGCAAACTAACACATACACAAACACACACACAAACACACGCATACATAGTACACGCACAGACACACACACACACACACACACACACACACACTCACACATACTCGCACTTCAAAACATAGTCACCCCTCCCCCACAATCCACACACGTAAATGAATCCTAATTCGAACACTAAACCAATCTCTCTCTCTCTC
>NW_004798344.1:39938-40264 GCF_000002075.1 Aplysia californica
GAGAGAGAAGCAGAGAGATAGGGCAGGGAGGAGGAGGGTCCACTGGTTATACCCCAACCTCAACTTGTCCAAAGTAAATAAAAGTCTGTACAGAATGCTAGAACAGAATACAGACAGATACATGTATTGCAACAATGCGTCTATTGTGGAACAACACACCTGAGCAACATCATCTAGAAGACACAAAATCTGGGAAATCTGAAGATGTGTCCTCGGTAGTATAGTGGTAAGTATCCCCGCCTGTCACGCGGGAGACCGGGGTTCGATTCCCCGCCGGGGAGGTACCTTATTTTTTTCTCATCCTTTTTCACGAATTGTCTCCTAAT
>NW_004798344.1:40805-48453 GCF_000002075.1 Aplysia californica
CCCCCCCCCCCCCCCGTTTCCTTATTGGTAGTATAAGGCCCTACATGCTTATTTTAGGCTCGATTTTACAAGGTGGTTCTCATTCAGTTTAGCCTTTTTTGTTTCTGTGCCTGTCACGCGCGAGACCAACTTAAAAAGAAATGTTGTTTTCTTCTGGCTTTCAAAAACAAGAAAACAATTCTTATACGGCCGTGAGGTGACCCTGTCTTATCAATAAGATTCTTCTTTTGGGAGGAGCGACCACTATGAAACAGAGTAGAATAAAGGGTTAGGGTTAGGGTCAGGGTTAGGGTTTTGGGATAAGGTAAGGGTTAGGGGAAGGGGTATGGTTGGGGAGGGGTGTAGTGGTTGGGTTAGGGTTTGGGATAGGTATCTTATCTATTTGTGGGAGTGTGCAGACAAAATGAGTTACCTGTCGCAGTCCACAAGTGGAGATATTGGCCAAAATTCGACACTTAAGTCAAATTGGAAGATTGTTCTACTGATGTCATATTCTTTAAGTATACCATGCATTTTATTATTTCATACCCATTATATGAATTGTAAAAACTTCACCTACACGCGTGATGTAGTGCATTTAAGGGTTGAATCTGAGAAGGAACTCATTTTGTCAGCACGCTTCACATTACAGGGTGTAGGGGTTGGGTTAGGGTTAGGGTTAGGGTTAGGGTTAGGTCTCTTCTCTATAGTGATTGTTGGGGTGGTCGCCAGTTACTTTCCTTTATTTGACTCCCATTTCTCAGAGACTGGTAAAACCTTACCTCGTCCAAAGTGAATAAAGACCTGTGCTGACTGTTGAACAGAATATAATAATGTGTCTATTGTGGAACAACACACCTGAGCAACATCCCATCTGGAAGACACAAAATCTGGGAAATCTGAGGATGTGTCCTCGGTAGTATAGTGGTAAGTATCCCCGCCTGTCACGCGGGAGACCGGGGTTCGATTCCCCGCCGGGGAGGTACCTTATTTTTTTCTCATCCTTTTTCACGAATTGTCTCCTAATTGGTGGTAGCTTACTTAGGCGAGATTTTCTTGCACAGTTCTCATTCAGTTTACTCTAGTTTTCTTTTCTTTTTGGCCCTTGTGCCTGTCACGCGCGAGAGCAATAAAAAAGAATTGTTGTTTTCTCCTTTTTTCTCCTCGTATTCGGCTGTAAGGTAACCCTGTTTTATCAATTAATTATCAGTAAGATTTTTCTTTTGGGAGAAATTTCGTAACGAGTCACCAATGTGAAACTGAGTAGGGTCAGGGTTAGGGTTTTGGGGGTAAGGTACAGAGTAGGGGAAGGGTTAAAGGTAGGGGTAAGATGATAGGGTTGGGTTAGGGTTAGGGTTAAGGTTAGGTCTCTTCTCTATTTGTTTGTTGGGGTGGTTGCCCGTTACTTTCTTTTGTTTTACTCAAATTTCTCTGAGACTCGTAAAACCTCAACTTGTCCAAAGTAAGGAAAATTCTGTGCAGAATGCTATAGCAGAATGTACCAATGTGTCTATTGTGGAGCAACACATTTGAGCAACATCACCTGGAAGACACAAAATCTGGGAAGTCTGCAGATGTGTCCTCGGTAGTATAGTGGTAAGTATCCCCGCCTGTCACGCGGGAGACCGGGGTTCGATTCCCCGCCGGGGAGGTACTTCATTTTTTTTCTCTCTTTTCACTGACTTACATTATTTTTTCCAAATTTGGGCCGTGGGTACCTCCGTCTCTCTTTGAGATACATAATGTGTAGAAACTCTCTGTTCTTGGCTATTGATTCGTTGACGACTTTGGAATTTTTTCTTTTCTTTTTCGGTGGGGTTGGCCTTCGAAGCAAACCGCCTTCTAAAAGGTCTGAGTTATTGTGCTGATGGGGACGTAAAAAGATGTAAAATTACAATGACTTTCTTCATTTAGATACATTGTGCTTCTGTAGAGGAATGGCCAATATCGGATACTGCCACATAGAAGCTTGTGGGTGGTTGGAGGGCGCCACTGATAGGTCCTCAATGCTGCGGAGGACATATCTAGAGTCACACACAAACAAACAACCAAACACACAATTTCCTGGAGCACACTCCCAGTGTCTTATAGCCCGTCCTCTCAGGACGGAGGTGCTGACAGTTGTTACTAGTGATTACCAAAGACGAACAAATAAATGAAGAACCAACCAAAGGATCAAGTAAACGCACAGACACACAAAGACACAAACAAACTCAACATACCCAGAGTCTTATAGCCCGTTCTTTCTGGGCGGAGGTGCTGACAGCTGGTAGTAATAACTACAAAACACACTGACACAGACACACACACATACACAAACAAACACACACACACACACACACACACACACACACACACACACACACACACACACACATACAAACACACAAACGTTCTGGAATACATACCCAGTGTCTTATAGCCCGTCCTTTCTGGGCGGAGATGCTGACAGCTGTTAGTAATAACTACAAAACACACTGACACACACACACACACACACACACACACACACACACACACACACACACACAAACAAACACAAACACACACACACATACAAACACACAAACGTTCTGGAATACATACATACCCAGTGTCTTATAGCCTGTCCTCTCCGGGCGGAGGTGCTGACAGCTGTTAGTAATAACTACAAAACACACTGACACAGACACACACACACACACACACACACACACACACACACACACACACACATACACACACACAAACAAACACACACACACATACAAACACACAAACGTTCTGGAATACATACCCAGTGTCTTATAGCCTGTCCTCTGCGGGCGGAGGTCCTGACAGCTGTTAGTAATAACTACAAAACACACTGACACAGACACACACACATACACACACACACACACACACACACACACACACACAAACACACACACACAAACACACACACACATACAAACATACAAACACACAAACGTTCTGGAATACATACCCAGTGTCTTATAGCCTGTCCTCTCCGGGCGGAGGTCCTGACAGCTGTTCGAGCGCCTGTTGTACTTGAGCTCTGTGAGGCATGTCTCGTGCTTGCTGCAACACTTCTTGTCGTCATTGCACCCCAAGCCGGTCTGGGCGCATGGCTGGGGAGGGGGAGAGGGGTGGGGGAGAGAAGGAGGGGGGGGGGTGGTTGTGGAGGGAGGTGGAGATTGGATGGGGGAGAGGTGGGAGGAGAGGTGGGGGTGTGGGGGAGGTGGGAGGAGATGGTAGGAAGCGTGTTAAATGATGCTGATGTTGAAGATGGTGAAGGTGATGATGATGGTGATGAGGATGGGGAAGGTGATAATGATGGTGGGGATGATGATGATGTTAAAGCTAATGCTAAAGCTAATGCTAGAGATAATGATAATGATAATTGTATAAGAATAGTCAGGGGCGAAGGCTGACTTGTTTGACAGGGTAATCAAAGTGAAACTGGACCAGATATGGCAAGAACCTTGCTCGAGGCGCGACTCAGAGTTGTGAATGAAAACAAATCCAGAATTCATTATTATATGTTCAACCGCCAAAATAATCGGGAAAGTATCTCATTAAATATCAATTCCAATTAAAATTTTATTTAACTTTAGATGTGAATACACAAACACAAAGCAAAGAAGCAGAGATGTCAGTACTAGATCTAATTGTTATACATCTACCAGGGAGTCTCTAACTCAGGTAGAACATGACGATTATCATTTTTTAAATTTCACATTTGGCTGTTTTTTGTCCAGCCTTTCGCGGCCACGAGCCTGTGTCATAATCGAGGTCACGATCTGATTATAGGGCAGTAAAAAGTCGAGGGAAAAAAAAACAAGCACTTGAAGCAGTCGAGAGATTATTAGGAGTTAGTTCCCCTCACATCTGTGAGGTAGATTCGACCAGTGTAATAGTTAGCTTACCTAATCAGTGCTTGAGACTGATTATAACTGTGGCCCGAAAGGGGTGAACAGGGTATATGTGGCAATGAAACAGTTTTGACTGCCCTGCACATGTTCCCTTCAATTCTGTTGGTAGACTCTTCCAGTCTCACTTTAAGCTTACTTAATCAAAGCTTGTGACTGCTTATGGAGTGGCCCAAGAGGGATGAACCGGCTATTTCTGTGGCAATGAAACCGTTTAGAATGTTAGGCACACTGTTCATTGTTGATTATTAACGTTTTTTTACATTTAATTTATGAAGTTTACGTTTATGGGTGAATTTGACTGCGACAATTTTCAAAATTAGGAAGGGAGGCAGTGATTATTTGATTATACAGATGCTTCGCCTCTGATAATAGTGATATTAATTATAATATTGATTATCACAGCAACAACAAAAATGACAACAACAACAGCAGCATTAACAACAACAACAACAACAACAACAACAACAACAACAACAACAACAACAACAACAACAACAACAACAACAACAACAATAATAATAACAACAACAATGATAATGATAATGATGATGATAATAATAATAATAATAATAAAAATAATAATAAAAATAATAATAATAGCAATAATAACAATAATTATGGCAATAATAACAATAATAAGTATTATTATGATAATAATGATAACGCAGATACTTTCTATAGTCCCTATTTCCGTACAATACGGCTCTTTCGAGATTTGTGCCCGGAGACTGTATCTTTGATTTTCATAGCTATGTTCACTACACTGTTTTAGCTCGCCTTTCCCAGTGCAATACTATTAACGAAACACAGTTTTTGGCCTTTTTCTGAAACTACCCAAGAGTGACTTGGGTACGTTATTGAAAAGACCCCTTCAATTGTGAGTTTTTTTACGCCCCTATCAACACAATTTAGACCAATTGAGGGACGGGCTGCTTCGACCCTCCCTGCTAGGGCTAACACAAAATGAAATGTTCCGACCTGGACAAGATTTCTCGTTGTTTTGATGGGAGTTTCAATGGTACAAACACGAAAAGCAATTCAAGTATACAATATAATAAGTATGCTTCCCGGGGAGCTGATAATGTTTCGAGTGTTCTATGGTCTGCTGGGGTAATAATAATATAATGTAGTGTAAAGCGCATAGAGCTTTCGATAGAGCGGGGTTATGCGCTGTTATTAAACAAATGCTATTTATCATTATTATTATTATTAAAATTATTATTATCAATGTTATTATTATACGAGACATAGAACTGATCTTGATGTAAACTAGCAGGCCTCCTGCACGGGTAAAAAAGGACGACAAAGATTGTTTAAGGAGTTTGCAAATTCTCTCTTTCTCTCTCTCTCTCTTTCGCTCTCTCTCTCTCTCTCTCTCTCGCTCTCGTTTCTGTCTGTCTGTCTGTCTGTCTATCTGTCTGTCTGTCTGTCTGTCTGTCTGTCTGTCTGTCTGTCTGTCTGTCTCTGTGTGTTTCTCCCCCCCCCTCTCTCTCTCTCCCTCTCTCTCTACCCCTGCCCCCCCCCCCCCTACAATCATCTCTTGCCTCCCCCTCTCTCTCGTTCTTTTTTCTCTCCACCCCCACCCCAACACAAGAAATCACAATCTTTCATAATTTTATTTTATAAAAAATAGATTCAATGCTTGTATTTGATTGTGAACAGTTCTAGAATCGATTCCCATACAGAAGTGTGCTGTTTTACCTCTATGATTATGAACCCCTCCCAAGCCCCCCCCCCCCCCCCCCCCCCCCTTAAAAAAGGAAAACCCTAATCTTCAAGCATTTCTGAGTTGCATAAGAAGTGAATGAACTGTCTTTCATTTTGTTTACATTTTAAATTCGTCAAAAAATCGTTTACACTGAAACCTGGAAGATTCACAAGGGCTAAAAAAAAAAAAAATGAAAATTCTGCGTAAAATATTATTCAAATATTCTTCCACACACAGCTGCGAATACATTTTCGTAATCGAATTCAGAAGAAAAAAATTTAACATCTCAATTTTGTTAGGACAAGCAAGAAGAATTCGATTCCATATCGAATCGGATGATCGATCCAGTGTTTCGTTTCTTTGTCTTCACAGCCTAATAATTATCGTTTTGAGACGGCCGGAAGATTTAATGAGCCAGAGTGATTGTTCGCGCTCGCTAAAGACTCAGAATTCCCCATTATGGAGGGACCTGGGCGAACACAAGAAGTGGAGTACCTCGTGGAAGGATATTATTATTTTTACATCTGTAGGAATTGATTCGGTTTGGAGTTCACATGTACAGATATTTTCACATCTGTTGTAATAATTGGTGAGGTTCAGAGTTGGAATGTACTGACAATATTTTTACGTCTGTAGAAATTGGTTAAGTTCGGAGTTTTCATGAGCGAATGTGTTTACATCTGAAGAAATTGGTTGGGTTTGGAGTTCTATGGACTGGTGCTATGTTTACATTTAAGGAATTGGTTAGGCTTGAAGTTCTATGGACTGGTGCTATGTTTACATCTGAAGAAATTGGTCAGGTTTGGAGTCCTCTAAGATGGGTTTGATTTTCATATCTGTAGGAATTGGTTAAGTTCGGAGTTGTCATGGGCGAATGTTTTCACATCTGAAGAAATTGGTTGGGTTTAGAGACATATGGACTGATAAAACGTTTACATCTGAAAGAGTTGGTCAGGGTTGGAGTTCTCATGGACTGATAATAAGTTCCCATATGTTGGAATTGGTTAAGTTCGTTCGGAGTCTTATGGATATGTTCACACATTACATGTATGAAGGAATTGGTTAGGTTTGAAGTCCTATGAACTGATCATATTTTCACATCTATAGAAATTGGGTTGTTTCGGACTTCTCATGAACTGGTGCTTTTCTACATCTGAAGAAAGTGGTTTAGTCTCATGGACAGATAATATGTTCACATTTAAGGAATTGGTTAGGTTTGGAGTTCTGTGGACTGATCATATTTTCACGTTTGTTGGAATTGGTTAAATTCGTTCGGAGTCTTATGGATATGTTCACATCTGAAGGAATTGGTCAAGTTTGGAGTTCTCTAGACTGATAATATGTTTATATCTGAAAGAGTTGGTTAGGTTTGAAGTTCTATGGACTAGTAATATGTTCACATTCAAGGAATTGTTTAGGCCTGGAGTTCTATGGACTGGTGATAAGTTTACATTTGGAGAAATTGGTCAGGTTTGGAGTCCTCTTATATGGGTTTTATTTTCACTTCTGTAGAAATTGGATAAGTTTGGAGTTTTCATAGGGGAATGTTTTCGCATCTGAAGAAATTGATTGGGAGGTTTGGAGTCCAATGGACTGGTCATATTTTCACATTTGTACGAATTGGTGATGCTCGGACTTACAATGTACTGATAATATTTTGACATCTGTACAAGTTGTTTGGGTCTGGAGTCATCTGTAGAAATTGATTAAGTCCGGAGTTTTCATGAGCGAATGTGTTCACATCTGAAGAAATTGATTAGTTTCGGAGTCCTCATGGATGGATATTTTCCCATGTGTAGGAGTTGATTCAGTTCGAAGCCCTATAGACTGATAATATTTTTACATCTTTAGGAATTGGTTTATTTTGAATTTCTCATGGACGGATATTTTCACGTCTGTAGAGACTGGTTAGGTTCGGAGTCCGCCAGTAAAATGATTTGTGTGTTCGTTTGTTTCTGTGTTTGTGTGTGTGTGTATGTGTAGAAAGAAAGAAAGAGAGAGAGAGAGAGAGAGAGAGAGAGAGAGAGAGAGAGAGAGAGAGAGA
>NW_004798344.1:48684-50901 GCF_000002075.1 Aplysia californica
AGAGAGAGAGAGAGAGTGAGAGAGTGAGTGAGAGAAAAAGAAACAGAGAGAAAAACATTTTCCTCGTCATTCGAGAATCGAATTCAAGTGTCATGTGCACGACAGCGAAGCGCTTAACCGCCACACCACAAACACCGGTAAACAACAGGCTTGCTCACGGAATGTTAAGATGGAGGTGATAGAACAGGGCAGTACCTCGGTCCGTTGAAGATATTACATTTGTGTGGCATTCTGGTAGAATCAGGCGCTCGTCAAAATATAGTCACACCGCAGAAACCAACCTTTTTACTCTCCCGTTGCGCATTTTTCATCGATTTTTAAAATAAAACTTTGGACCTAAGACCTTATGGAATTTTCACGGTAAAAGATCAAGGTGAAGACCGTGTGAAACCTGGAGGAGAATCACAGAAATTGATGTACAGAAAAGTGGGAAGACATGGAATAACATCACGAGGTTAGCCCAGGATAGAGAAATGGGGAAAGTGTTTGTCCACAGCCTATACCCTGGTGCATGATGAGAAAGGCAATGATGATGATGACATTTTATGTCCATTCCAAAACACCTTCCTGTTTTGATTTGACTGAAAAACGTTGATCGAAAGCACAGAAAATGTAAATTTGCAGTTCTCAAGGACACTAACGTTTTGAACGTCACCAAACTTAGAAGGCCATTTCTTTGCTAATTTTACCTCTAGCACCAAACGAGGCCCCATTTCCTTTAAGTACAAATATCTCAACTTCTATTCAAGATAAATGGGTATTTTAAAAATAAAAACAGGACAAATGAACAGTGTTTAACGTTCTTTAAGATGATACCAATAGCTCCATATGGCTAAAAAATTGATGAGAGCCCGATTCCACCGCGTTGTGACACAAATTTGTTTTTGTCGAAAGATTTCTCTGTGTGTAATGAATACTGCCCCAGGTTGTCTGAGAGCGTGGTCTATCTCTCTATACCACTCTCCATTTTCTCATTCACGAAGTTGTCCCAGGAATTTTTTTTCAAACGTAGGCGGGAGGTCATGTCCTTAAACAAAGTATAAACACCCAGGTTCATAAATAAAATAGCGTGAAATTAACGCCTCTATCAACACGGTTAGGTTATTCAAGAGGCGAGATCTCCGAGTTTAACGTCCTTTTCCGAAAGTAACGAGCCAAATGGGAATTTCGTGTAAAGTGCCTTTCCCAAGGACACAATGTCGGACCGAGCTGAGGCTTGAACCCCAACCATTAGGCAACCGACGCCACACACAATGATTCGCTTGGCGAGAACATAATATTTGGGGCGATCAGAGCAGTGGAGTTTGTGACTGTTTGTTTTGAAATGAAAGTGTTTTTGAGTCTGAGTTTGAATGAAAAAAAGCATATTGAGGGAAAGGGGGGCGGGGGAGTGTTGGGGGCGCAAAGGGGGAAAAGGGTGTTGGGGAGCAGAGAAGGAGGAGGGTGTTGGGGGGTGAGGGGAGGCGTCTAGGTTTATCAATAACTCAATCATCAATATTGTCGAGTTCGTTCTCATTTTACGACGAGATATACTCGCATTTGTATAATATATATTTACGGTGCATCGAGTTTTCATGTTACCCAATCATTTTTGTACCACTCGGAATTGTCCCCCCTTGATAAAACGCGTCTCCTAGTTCTCTCCCCTTTCATATTTTCGTCTCCGCCCTCAGGAGGCCAAGCACCATCTGTAAGGGCAAGCAGGGATCTACCGAGGCGGGAGCCAAAAGGTTCAATCGCCATTACGTCATTGTAATAGATGGGAGCAAGGGAGCCTGTGACCCTGTGCAATGTGGTGCTTAATTCATCCCTGGCAGACTTGTTTATTGTCCTAGCCTACTCCTGTGCTTCTACTTTCTGTGCTTCCACAACACTGTCTGGGGCTTCTTCTACTCGTGCGCTTGTGGTTTTTAGAGCGATTTAATTCGTTTGCTTACCGAATTAACCGGGGAAAAAATATGATTTGCTGATCACATCAGGGGCGATAAATGACATCATGCCTGAAGTATTTTTACAAGTTCGTCCAATCACATGTGTCGAAATGCAGTGGAATCAGGCGTTTTTCAATTTTTTGGGCATACGGAGACATTGGTAATATCTTAAAGCTTGTTCACCTATCCAGATAGATAGATAAATAGAGAGAGAGAGAGAGAGAGAGAGAGAGATAGATAGATAGATAGATAGATAGATAGATAGATAGATAGATAGATAGATAGA
>NW_004798344.1:51933-53050 GCF_000002075.1 Aplysia californica
ACCCACCCCTCATCCTGCAGGGACATTCAGACGTAAAAACTGAAAAAGACAAAAGGAAAAAAAACCTACAACAAAAACAGCAATACCCCCCCCCTCCCCAAATCAAATCTCTTAAAATTGTTCCTTATTTGGTTTAATTAAAGTAACCGCTTGTGTACACCCTTTTTAAAAAATTCAACGTTGAATCTGGATTTAATAAAAGGAAAAAAAAAAAGTATACAACATTTGGATGGATGAAAAGGACTTGACAAAAGAGGCAGGACCTCTGAGCTTAACGTCCATCTCTGAAAGAGCCTAGCCAAATGGGAGATTTGTGCAAAGTGCCTTTGTCAAGGACACAACATTGGACTGAGTTGAGGTTCGAATCCCCGAACCCATAACCTCACGAACTCCGGTCAGGCGGGGACATGTAGTGACCCTAGTTTTGTTTTATCCGCCGCTTATATCCTTTTGGGTGTTGCGAGAAACTTGTCCCTATAATTACAGATAACACAGTCCCTTAATTACATCACGGTAGATATAAGATACATTATTATGACGAAATTGTTTTGTTTAAAAAAAGAACGATAGAGAGAGAAAAGAAGAGCGGGTGAAAGAAAAACACACACACAGACACACACACAGACACACACGCACACACACACACACACACACACCCACAAACACACACACACACCCACAAACACACACACAGACAAACACACTCACACAGAGCGAGAGAGCTAGAGAGCGAGAGAACGAAAGCGCGAGAGAGCGAGCGTGAGAGAGAGAGAGAGAGCGAGAGAGCGAGAGAGAGCGAGCGAGAAATAAATAGAAAGAGAGAGAACTAAACGGAGAGAGGGAGATAGAAAGAAAGAAAGAAAGAAAGAAAGAAAGAAAGAAAGAAAGAAAGAGGAAGAGAGATATACCACAGAGACAGAAAGAGAAAGAGAAAAAGAGAAAGAAAGAGAGAGCGACAGAGCGAGAGAGCTAAAGAGAGCGAGAGCGAGCGAGCGAGAGAGAAATAGACAGAGAGAGAACTAAAAAGAGAGAGGAAGAAAGAAAGAAAGAAAGAAAGAAAGAAAGAAAGAATAAGAGAGATATACCACAGAGACAGAAAGAGACTTATATATATATA
>NW_004798344.1:54950-58197 GCF_000002075.1 Aplysia californica
CCTGATGTCAGAAGTAAAATTAGCGACAAAATGGCCGTCCTTAGAAACTACAAATTTACACTTTATAAAATAGACTTATGATCAATGTTTTTCAGTAAAACCCACACAGAAATTTTGTTTTAAAATAGACATAAAAGATACTTAGCCTAGAAAAAAAATTCCCAGCCGGCGGAAAAATGCCGATTTCTTCTACATGTATTTCATTTTATTGACGAGCACCGGATTTCACCACGATGTCACACAATTTATTCCGGGAGTTCTTGAAGGAGCTGCGAGCGAAATGCTCAACTCTGTGTAAAAATCTAATCACTAACCAAAGTCTTGATCCTTCTCATTGAGAAAACGTCAAAGACTTTTTTTATTTGACATTTATTTTGAAAACTAACGTCCCCCTGGAGCAGAATCTGTTCTGAAAGCAAGTGAAGGACTTCTTTTCCAGTTGGACATTTATTGTTTCAAAGGATGCATGTTGTCTGTCAGGTTTGACATTATCCTGAAAAGTTGTATGATTCTGTCAAATTTGATATTTTTAAAATGAGAGCTTACAGATCTTTGAGATGAAGCATCCATCTATCTAGAAGCTTTTTTCGGGCTGGCTTCAAAGTTTAGCCATCTAGATCATAGATTAAGTTTTTTTTTGTTTTTTGTTTTAAATCACGTTCCTAACGAAACCCCACAGGGTGAAAAATTGAATCTTTTAATAAAATTATAAAACCAGTATACTCGTTTCCAGCGAATTTTTTTTCTGATACTGCTTCCTCAAATAGATCATAATCTTTCAAAATGATCACGATGTGAATACAAACGAACCGACGTCTATGGTGTAGTGATTAGGCATTTCCCTGTTTTATCCAAGAATCCGGTGTTCGATTCCTGAGTGGGGATATTATCTTTATCGTTATCGAGCATTCCTGTCTTTCTTTTGGGACACTGTACCCCTCTCATCCCGGGTTGACCTTGGCAGGTAGGGTCGGAAGCCTGCCCTTACTTTAAGTGATCTAAATTATTGGGAGGGTTTTTTTTGGGGGGGGGACGTTGTTAAAACACCCACATGGACCCCCCCCCCCCCAAGGAAATCCGTGTGCTTTTCCCAATGAAAGAACGTCGGACAGAGCTAAGACTCAAACCTCCGAATCTCACGATTACGGGTCCGGAAACCTAACCACTAGGCTACCGACGCAACCCTAAAAACTCAGGACGCCATAATGCAACTCAAATTTTAAGAGGTTAAGCTACATCTGTCATATAATGCTCCAGACCTTGTAACATTTGATTTACATTCTTTTTCTGAAGCGTAAAGAACTCTTAAAGGGAAGTCAATATAATGGCGAGGCAGAAATCAAAGCTGGTGGGTGAAGGTGATGCAAAGGGAAAAAAAAACGCTTTATCATTTTTTCCCGCCGATCCGTTCTAGAGACTAAGGCACATGAAATTCCCTTTTGGCTTAGTTCTTTCGGAGATGGACTTTAAACTCGGAGGTCCCGCCTCTTAATAGTATTGATAGGGGCGTCAAACCCATACTATCATCATGATCATTGCCTTTCTCACCCTTGAGCAGGATAGAGACCAAGAACAAACACTTTCGTTCTTTCCCTATCCTGGGATAGCGTCTTGATGCTATTCCATGTCTTCCCACTTTTCTGAATATCAATTTCTGTGACTTTTCTCCAGGTTCCACGTGGTCTTTCCCTTGATCGTTTACACTGTGAATTACTACCCAGTACTTTCTTTATTATAATACAGCTACCTAACTTCCAGAGAACCCCCCCACAATTTCATCATTTTTAAAGTCTTTTGGTTCGTGTTGGGACGAGGAGAGCTCTGGCGTGATGGAGAATGGCATTTTTGGCTGGGCCTAACTCGTGGTAAACGTGCCGGAAGGTTTCGAAGACTCTCCGCGTATTGATTCATAGTGCTGACAGCGTTATACTGATCCAAGAACTTCGCGTCGGCGGGAATGTTAAAAAATCGTGTAAGTCTGATTTGTGTGTTTAAATAAAGAAAAGCACATCGAAACAATCATGACCATTTGGTGAAAGGAAAAAGTGAGACAGACAGACTGAAACAACAGAAGGAAAGTAAAGAAGTAGGACCTATCAGTGGCACCTTCCAACCACCCACTCCTAAGTCCGAAATTAGATCAAGTTTTATCATATCAATTTGACTGAAAAGATCACTTAGAGACAAGATTCTCTTGCACGACGCTGGCACAGAACATGTATCTCAGTGGCACTCTTGAAACGCACACACTGGTTTCCTCGAAAGTAGTTTTTTTTACTTACGCGGTGGGACTGTTACCATCCATGTGCTTTTCCCCCTTGGTAATCCGAAACCGTGGCCAAGAACACTTCCCAAAACAGGAACGTGCAATTAAAATTAGATATTAAATCTTAATAGAATTCTTAACACTCGTCAAACTCCCATGTCTGAGTTGCATGGATTGTCTTTTGTTTTCTGGGTAATACTGGTGAACTCATGATCGTCCTCGAGGTTAACGCACTGGTAAACCCTTTACCTTTCTGCCCACAACGAATCAAACGTTCCTAACAAATCCTCTTTCAGTTCTCTCTCAACCCAGATGAAAGAATGAGAGGACCTCAATGTACGCGTAAGTTCTTGTAGCCAAAAACATTAGAAAATATGAACTGAGTCCTTTCCAAGAAACTACCATAATTTCAACAACGTCTTTGGGTTTTGCGCGTCCATTCGCTTACTTACACTCTTTCTATGCCACGACTCACCAGTACGTAACCAAAGGGCACTGAGAAAGACAGTGATGTAACGGTGGTAGGTACAGAAAGAGTCAATAGAAGCAACTTCTCTCAACCGATGCTTCTAATTTATCCCACTGTTTGGTAGAAGTAGCGTCGATGGCCTAGAGGTTAGGCTACCGGACTCGTTTATTGTGAGGTTGCGGGTTCAAAAGTTCCAGCCTCAGCTCGGTTCGACGTTGTTTCCAGGGGAAAGGCAGTTTACCATGAAATTTCGTAATTGGATGTTAAACTCGGAGGTCCCGCCTCTTAAATAACCTAATAGTGTTGATAGAGGCGTTAAACCCATACCATTTTTGACTGGTCGATCACGGCAAGTTTGATTATGAAGACTAATAATTATTGTTTTAAGATCATCGCCATTCCATCGCGGAAGGGAGGGAGGGAGAGGGAAAGTGAGATGGAGAGAGAGAGAGAGAGAGAGAGAGAGAGAGAGAGAGAGAGAGAGAGAGAGAGAGAGAGAGAGAGAGAGAGAG
>NW_004798344.1:58297-59572 GCF_000002075.1 Aplysia californica
GAGAGAGAGAGAGAGAGAGAGAGAGAGAGAGAGAGAGAGAGAGAGTGAGAGATGGAAATAATGTAGATGTTTGGCTAGAAAGAAGATCAAACCACATTAATTAGTCAACCGCCAACCACCCATAAAAGGGGGGAACATGGTCAGAACATGACTAAACATAATGTAGTTTGAGTAAGTTTAACGGTACTTTCAACACAATTAGATCATAAAAGTTCTGAAGATGGTGTTGCGAGAGATTAACATATACAAACAAGAAGGAGGAGAGATAAGGGCGATAATTTTTCGACACAAAAATGAAGGAGAGATAAGGACGATAGATGTTTGATAGGAAAACTGAGGAGCACATCACACTATAGCACCCGCCAACTGCCCATAAGAAGGGCTTAACATAGTCGGAGCATGACTAGACGTACTGTAATAGGGCAACTCACGTCCAAACGAAATATGACCTCACTAAGCAGAGTTAGTTAATAAGATCCTCATCCTCACCAAAGACATATAAATAAAACATACCCCTCTCTCTCTCTTTCCCCCTCTTTTTCTTTCTTTCTTTCTTTCTTTCTTTCTTTCTTTCTTTCTTTCTCTCTTTCCTTCTTTCTTTCTTTCCTTCTTTCTTTCCTTCTCTCTGGCAGTCTGTCTGTTTCTTTCTCTCTTGTCCTCTCTCTTTCTGTTTCATTGAGCGTTTTATGGCAACACGATTAGGTCATAAAAGTGTCGAAGATTAGAAGTATTACAAGAGAGCAACAAACACAAATCAGGAGGAGAGATAGACCCCATATGCTCTATCCTCTGCGTTTCTTCAAGTGCCATAAATTTGGCCACAGCCAATCGCGATGCCAAGGTAACATGCAGTCGTGTGCCCTCGTTGTAGCAAATCTGGGTATCCTGAATGCAAGGCTCGTCTTTTCTGGCCCATATGCCACGGTCAGCAGGGAGCCTTTAGCAGGAGTATCCAACTTGGCCAAAAAACAACAAAACAACAAAAAACCAAAACCTAAAAAAACCAAAACTTCAACAAACAAACAAAATAACCAACAAAAAGAAAACGCGTCATTCAAGTGTACAAGGAGTAAAAAATGACTGATTTGTTAAGGAAGCCCGCAAGGCTGTCTGCCTGACTGCAAGGTAGTTGTGACCTCAGTCACGGGGCCAGTCATATGCGCGCGCATGCGTACGTGTGTCCGCGCGCGCGTGCTTGCGTGCATGCGTGCGTGCGTGCGTGCGCGTATGTGTGTTTGTGTGAGTATGTGTGTATGAGTGTATATGTGTGAGTAT
>NW_004798344.1:59919-64919 GCF_000002075.1 Aplysia californica
TGTGTATGTGTGTGAATGTGTGTTTGTTTATTTGTGTTTGTCTGTTTGTGCGTGTGTTTGTGTGTATGTGTGTGTGTGTTTGTGTTTGTGCGTGTGTGTGTATGTGTGTGTGTGTGTGTGTGTATGTGTGTGTGTGCGTGTGTGTTTGTGTGTGTGCGCGTGTGCTTGTGTAGGTTAACGTAAAAGAATAAATGAACATGTAAAGTAAGATATAATTATACACACGTATATTATATAAAGCAAATCTTCTTTTTATCAGAAGTTCTTGCGTTTACTACTAAGCAATCTTGGAACGAAGGTGCCAGAATATTAAATAAATACTGAATAACACATCCATATTTTAATGATAAAAACATTTCTCCTCCGTGCTAAAATGTGGAAAGCAATTACAAGGCTGCCACCGAAGTGATAAGTTTAGAGACGCCGTTTTAGTATGCGGAATACTAATGAGAAAAATCGATTGTCTGAAGAGATTCAGCGACGTGTCATCAAATTGTTCAACCAGATCGATGTTGTTAAAAATACTCATAGAGTGGTGTTCACGGTCTATTAGCGGGGGTTTTATAAAATTATCAAAGCTTGAACTAAAAGATAGAGTAAAAACCCACGAAGCAAAGATCGTTTAGAAAAGAAATCCAAGAAAACGGAATGCATGGACATTTAAAAAAGTGCCGACATCACAGAATGTGACATCACAGACAGGAACGAAAGAACATAATTTATCAATAGCTTTGGATGTCTTGGTAGTACAATTGCAAAAAATGCAAAAGGTGGAGCAGAGATTGTTTTTCTTTTTTAAAAAAAGGATTGCAATATCCAAAGGAACTTTCAACAAGGTTAAGCTTGTTTTCTCTAATAGAAACATGATAATAAAAATTAATACAAAGATAAGAACTTTGAAAACGTACGTGTGGTTTCGACTACATTCTCTTATTGTGTCGCCTCTTGCTAGTGGGTGGTTGGCGGGTGCTCTGGTGTGGTTTGCTCCTTCTTTCCTATCAAACATCTATCGTCTGTATCTCTCCTCCTTTTTTTATGTTTGTTACTCTCTTGTAACACCTCTAATCTTCGGCACTTATATGACCTCATTGTGTTGCAAGCGCCGTGAATTTCTTACTAAAACTAAAAAAAAAGCTTTTCCTTTGTTGTTTCATTGTTGTCTCGTCTGTCAAAGCGTTCACGAGTGTCGTTTATATAGCGTGTTGCGAGGTTGTGCTGTGTTCAGTGTCTGTTCGTCTCTGCATTATCGCCAGTCGCTGTGTACCACTCAATTTAATACAATATAGTAAGTATTCTTTTTTTTTTAAGTTTAATATACCCAAGATTTCTGGAGTGGCTCGTTTGTTTTGCTTTATATACAGGAGTGATCAACCATCTTGAGGGGAAACAAAAGCTTGACTCTAAAGACAGAGAGAGAAGACTGGAAGGCGTCGGGAAAAAGTGACGATATTTAAGAATACCCAGAATCTCCAGGGAAGTGCTCCAAATGACAATGTGAAAGATCTATAATCAGAATCATCAGAAATAGACAATAGGTGAGGCAGCGTGGTGGAATCAGGCTCTCGTCAAAATAATCAAAATGAAGAAACTGGCATTTTTCGGCAGATTTGTGAATTTTTATTGAATTTTTCTTGTTTGGCTAAACACCTTTCATGCCCTTTAAAGAACCCATATTATGTGGATTTTACTGTAAAACGTTGATTAAAGGCACACAAAATGTAAATTTTAGTTACCACAGACTCTTAAGCGAAGAAAATTACTAATCTTTGGCGTCCATTTTGTCGCTGATTTTACCTCCAGGTGACCCCCACCTCTTTCATTCGCAAATATCTCGACTTGTATTCAAGATAAATGGATATTTTTAAAGTCCTAATAACGACAAATGAACAAGCTTTAAGATGATACCAATAACTCTACATGTCCAAAAAAATGCACAAGAGCCTGATTCCACCACGTCGTGACACTTAGAGATTTTTTTGCCCACATAAACATAGCAAATGGACTAGAAACACTGCTGCTGGTTGGAAAGATAGAGGAAAAGAACAACGGTGGAAGATAAAGAGCAAAGTACACAGATGGCCTGAATAACTTTGCAACAAACGACACATTTAGAGAAAAAAACCCAAGCTGATCAGGAAGACAAGTAACATGAAGGAGTGGAGTACCATGGCCGTCAACGTGTGCTCGAGACCTAACAGCTGGAGAATTTTTTTTAAAATGATCATGAAAAAAATCACCCTTTATTCTTTCTCTTCCTCTCTTTTTACTCAAAAAGGCCTCTCTCATTTCAGCATGTTTTCTTCTTGTAGCCCAAGAAAAAAAAACCTCTACCCTTTTCACTATCATTTTTTTAACCTTTTGTTTTCTTAGTAAACCGCTTTACGCCCTCCCTTATTTCGCCTTTTTTTTCTCCAGAGAAAACCACTGCAATTTGTGACGTCTTCAAGACAGGAAAAGTAACAGTTTCTTCTGTTCTATGTACACAGACGCTACAATATGTAGACGCAAAAAGCAGCCTTGTTGTAAGTTAAACACCAGAAAAGAAAACCAAACTCTTCCATCGCTACAGCAAGAAAGCAGTAATGCTAAAGGTCAGAAGTACAGAACGATGAATCAAATTCTCCCAGGGGGCGAAACTTGCAGACGATCAGAACCATTGATTTCCGCGGGAGATTTCTTGGTCTATAAAGTTTATTTGTTCCCGTCCTAACTTCCCCTGGCCTACAAGAGCAAAGTAATCGAGCGTAAGGAAGGGGAGGCACGTCTTTATCGATTATAAGGGGTGCTAGCTGAACATGCGCAGTAGCCTCGTCCAGCCAAAGAAATAGCCCCTTTTCTGCTACAAATGAAAGTGTGTGTCCCCCTTTTTTGAAAGATTTCGTCCCACCGGGTTATTATGTGATTATCAGATTTGCCACTCCCAGATATTTTGGAGGGCAACTGGGGTTGTAGGAAGATTTGAAAATGTTTTACGTTCCCATCCACACGGTTTAGACCATTTAGGTAGCGGGCTGCTTCGACCCCCTCTTGTCAGGGCCAACAGGGCTGAGGAGGATATACAACGTCCCAGCAGAAAGATGGAGTTACGCGATAAAACGTCTCCCTACTTGGGAATCGAACTCATGTATGGGGGCTCTCTTGGGCTAGAGGTTAAGGTATTTACCTCTCATTCAATAGGTGCCGGATTCGAACCCGGATAGCGACGGAAAACGTTCTTCTCTAAAATGTTCTCCTTTCACATTCTTTCATGCTCTCAAACAATGTTCTGTCGTCTGCTTTCGTCTCCACTTTTTGCCCCCTCACCTCCTTTGCCCCCCTACCTCCTCTGGGCTCCTGACTCTTTCTGCAGCTTTTCTTCTGCTACCCTTTCGCTCCTTCTTATGGAAGGTAAGACCCACACTTAGCCTTCTCGGGTAAGGGCGAAAAATCTTGAAGGTCCCGTGTGCAAGTTGCCCACGTTACAGATCCCTTTGGGGTCCAAAATCGTTTAGAGTAGGCTTCCGCCGCCATCTGGACAAAACTCAAAATTTCCTACAATCTGAAAACGTTTAATGTGTCCCACGCGCACATATGACTTTATGTAGTTGCGAGCAACATAAAACACTAACCAAATTTTAAAAAAAAGAAACCCAAGTATTCTGCGTGCGACGGCGAAGTGTCTAAACACTGCACCACTGACGTCAGGGTTGTGGGAGACGGGGTTGGGAGTAAAAATAATTGTAACAAAGACACAACAATCGTTATAAAAGTCAACTGTAAGCAGCAGCAGGCCCACGTGTGATATTTTCAGGGTGCTGCACAGTGGCGACCAGCAATGGCATGGTTGTGGAGTTGTTCTGTATTGGTATTGTGTATTTAGGTAGGTATATAAGTGTGTATGTATATGTATGTATGCCTTAATAATTATGTATTTATGTATGTATATGTGTATGTATTTATGAATGTATGTATTTGTGTATTATGTCAGTGTATGTATGTATGTTGGCCATTGTAAACCAAATTACACTTCTGGGATCAATAAAATGTTATTTTATTTTATTAATTTATTTATATTCTCTTCAGTGTACCGCCTTTGCCTCTTCTCTTCACCTCTAGATATATATGAGGCATCATGGTGGAATTGGGGGCTCGTCAATATAATGAAATTAAAAGAAATCAACATTTTTTCCCGCCATTTTGACTTTTTTAAAGTGAATTTTTGGTGTGTTTTTGACTCAATATATTTTATGTCATCAATACATTTCTGTGCGGACTTAACAGAAAAAGAAAACGTTGATCAAAGGCACACAAGCACACACACACCAAAAAAAATGTAATTTTGCAGTTTTCAAGGAAACTCAAACTTAGGAAGTCAACAAATTTTGACGTTCATGGTCTCGCTAATTTTGCTTCTTACACCTGGCAACCCCCGTCTCGTCCAATCGCAGATATCTCAACTTCTATTCAAGATAGATGGGTTCTTTGTCATTAAACCAAAGACAAATGAACAAGCTTTAATTAATATAATATAACAAATAATTCCTATGCCCAATAACTGAGGAGCGTCTGATTCCACGGCGTTGTGTCACATAATATTATTTTCACGACTTCATCTTTCTTAGTTTCTGTTGTAGGTTTGTTTGAGAGATGAAAAGCACATTGACGCAATTGTGCCCATTTAGTGCTGGGAAATAGTACGAACGACAGATGGAAACAAGGGAGTGAATGAAAAAGAAGTAGGACCGTCCAGTGGAGCCTTCCAACCACACGCTTTGATTCTATGGCCAAGAACCCTCTTCCCTTTAAAGGTCTGTTTGTGTCTATTTATTTCTTCGTTTGTTTGGGTAGAGAGAAGCACGTCAAAATACCAACAGTTATTTAGCGCTGGGAAAAACTAAGACAGACAAGCCGAAATAGCTGATTAAAGATAAAAAGTAGGACCTTCCAGGAGCGCCCTCCAACCACTCAGGTTTGTTTTAGTAAGCGTCTTAGGCACTTGCTATACAATAAGGTCGTCAACA
>NW_004798344.1:69919-71287 GCF_000002075.1 Aplysia californica
TAAGAAAAGAAGAAGAGCAGATAAGTACGATAGATGGTTGATAGGAAAGAAGAAGCAAACCACACCAGAGCACCAGCCAACCACCCACAACCTTTAACTCTTCTAATTCTTTTTATTTCCCTGGAGAATATTCTCTTCTATATTATTATTATATGTATTGATCATCGTCAACAATTACAGAGGGGAAATTAAGAAGAAGTGTGGTGCACTCCAACCACCCACACTGTTTGAGTAAAGAGAAGCACTTAGAAACAATAATGATCATTTAGTGCTGGAAAAAATAAGCCGGACAGTCAGACAGAAAGAACAGAGAGGGAAGACCTAGATCTACCTGTGGTGTCCTCCAAACTCAGATTGAGTAAAGAGAAGCACATGAACACAATGATAGTCATTTAGATCTAGCGCTGTTGAAAAGTAAGGAGGGAAAGCAAAGAGGAAAGACCTACCTATGGCTCCCTCCACAACCACCCGCTGAAGGTTAGATCGAGGTGGTACGGGAGAGCACCAAACACAAAAAAGAAGAAAAGAAAAGTACGATAGATATTTGATAGGGAAAGAAAAAGAGCAAACCACATCACAGCACCTGTCAACCACCCACGTTTCACTTGGTACCTTCTTTGAAAAGTAACAATTGTTTAGGTACGATTGTTAAAGTAAGCCGTTTTCAAACATATGACTACAACAAAACGAAATGACAATATCAACCACCTACAGAGAAAGAAACAGACCATGATCTTCCGCCTACGAACATAATATATACAGCTCAACTTTCACTTGAACAGAATAAAATCAGAACTTCCCCCAATGTGTCCATTGTGTGACTATGCATACGAGACAGTGGAACATCACCTTTTCCACTGTACAGCCCTAAATGACATCAGAGCTACACTTCTCCCTCCGAGACCTAACTTCGACAACACACTCTACGGAACATTACAGCAACTGCAACAAACCTGCACTTACCACTACATGGCATTGGACAGAAGGGCGAGAGCCCAGAATATGTTGCTGGATCGATAACAACAACAACAACAACAACAACAACAACAACAACAACAACAACAACAACAACAACAACAACAACAACAACAACAACAACAAGGTAAGCCTTGTTCATGCAATATAAGACAAGATCTCGCAGAAATGTGTACCGGTTGTTCCAACTCGTTAGGTTTATTATTCGTTCAGCCGTGTGGTTTAAAAAAAAAAGAAGAAAGATAATACGTGACAGACGCTAGTACCAATTCGGACAGGATCAATAACTGACACATAACACAAATGTTTCTGTCACCATGTCATTATCATTATTATTATTATTATTATTATTATTATTATTATTATTATTATTATTATTATTATTATTATTAT
>NW_004798344.1:71819-75281 GCF_000002075.1 Aplysia californica
ATAGAGATCTATATATAGATATAAATTTATATTAGATGTATCTTATTCAAGTGTAATACGTCTCTTTCGCTGCTCCCCCCACCCCACCCCGAACGTCTCCCTCTCCCTATTCTTTCCATTTCTCCTTAGTTCTTCTATATTTTTTTATGCTTTAAAAAAAAAAATGTGATAGCAATCTAATCTTTGAACCTTTTGTCCCTCTTATCTTTTGAATTTTTTCTTATCTTTTTATTTTTGTTGTTGCCAGTGCACGACACTATTTTGTAGAGTTGAACTGCACGCAGTAATGAGCCGGCTATGTGCTAGTTATAGGCCCAGGTCTGAGAGTTCTATGTTATTGAACATTATACAAATTACGATATTGTTCTGACACTGGGACGTTCAAATCGCCAATTCTCCACGTTCGCAGAGTACGATATTGACAAAACTATTAAAAAAGAAAAAGAAAAAAAGACAAGAGTATAAAGCAGAAAAAATAAAAATAAACAGATAAACACACACGCATATATGCACACACACACTCACACACACACACTCACACACACTCTCTGACACACACACACACACACACACACACACACACAAACACACACACGCACCAGCTCAGTTGGCTCACGGCATCTCTCAGCTGTTTACAGTTGTAGGAACGTTCTGTCAAACCTCAGTAAATTAATCTGATCTATAATTTATAATCAAACAGTCTAATGTTTACTGTTTGTATCCTAACTTTTACTCAGTCTGTTGTATATTTAATGCAAATATAGTAATTAGGACAGGATTTATGGGGAAGGTTTGTTTGATTATTTGAACAAAGAGAAGCACATCAGCAGAGTAATGGCCTTTT
Source organism: Aplysia californica (assembly GCF_000002075.1). Lineage (NCBI taxonomy): Eukaryota > Metazoa > Mollusca > Gastropoda > Aplysiida > Aplysiidae > Aplysia > Aplysia californica. The sequence goes on from NW_004798344.1 coordinate 72,664, forward strand.
AGCGCCAGAGAAAGGTAAGGCAGACAGATAGTAACACCAAACGGAGAATAAAGAAGTAGGACATATCAGTGGCGCCCTCCTACCACCCGACCACATTGTTTGAGTATAGAGAAGCAAATCGACACAGTTATGGCCCTTTGGTTTCGAGGAAAGGTAAGACAGACAAAAAGTAACACCAGAGGAAAAGTAGGACATACCAGTGACACCCTCCACCCACTCACAATGTTTAAGTAGAGAGAAGCACATCGACACTGTTATGCTCATTTAGTGCAAGCGGAAAGTTAGAAAAAATTAATAGAAAGTAACAACAGAGGGAACGTAAAGAAATAGGACGTACCAGTGGAGCCCTCCACCCACTCATATTTAATGTTTAAGTAGAGAGAAGCACATCGACACAGTTATGGTCATTTAGTTCCGAGGAAAGGTAAGACAGACGGAAAGTAACACCAGAGAGTAAATAAAGAAGTAGGACCTACGAGTGTCGTACCCCAACCAACCACCCACATTGTTTGAGTATAGAGAAGCAAATCGACACAGTTATGCTCATTTAGTGCAAGTGGAAAGTTAGAAAAATTTAATAGGAAGTAACAACAGAGGGAACGTAAAGCAGTACGACCTATTAGTGTGCCCTCCTACCACCCACCCACATTGTTTGAGTATAGAGAAGCAAATCGACACAGTTATGCTCATTTAGTGCAAGTGGAAAGTTAGAAAAATTTAATAGGAAGTAACAACAGAGGGAACGTAAAGCAGTACGACCTATTAGTGTGCCCTCCTACCACCCACCCACATTGTTTGAGTAAAGAGAAGCACATCGTCCCAAAAATGGCCATTTACCGCCAGAGAAAGGTAAGGAAGACAGAAAGTAACACCAACGGGAGAGTACAGAAGTAGGACATAATCAGTGGCGCCCTCCTACCACCCACCCACATTGTTTGAGCAAAGAGAGGTACAAAGACAAAGTAATTGCCATTTAGCGTGGGAGAAAAGGTAAGACAGACAGAAAGTAACACACGTGGAATAGTAGGACATACCAGTGGAGCCCTCCACCCACTCACAATGTTTTAAGTAGAGAGAAGCACACCGACACAATTATCATGCTCATTTAGTGCTGTGGAAAAGTAGGTCAATTTGAATAGAAAGTAAAACTTTCCCAGAGAGAACGTAAAGTAGGACCTACCAGTAGTACCCTCCAACTACCCACATTGTTTGAGTAAAGAGAAGCACGTCGACACAGTAATGGTCATTTAGTGGTGGGAAAAAGTAAGACAGATAGAAAGACACAACAGAAGGAACACAAAGAAGTAGGACATACCAGTGGCATTCTCCAATCACCCACAGTGTTTTAGTTAAGAGAATCACATCGTCTCAATAATGGTCATTTAGTTAGTTAGTTTTAGTTGTAGCAGAGGTTTTACGCGCTCGCAACTGCATAAGGTCATATGAGCGCCAGAAGAATAGAGGTGTTACAAGAGAGTAACAAAAATAAAAAAGAAGGTTAGATAAGGACGATAGATGTTTAATAGGAAAAAAGAAGCAAACCACACCAAGGCAGCCGCCAACAACCCACAATGTTCATTTAGCGCTGAGAAAAAGTAAGATAGAAAGTAACACTAGAGGGAAAGTAAAGAAGGATGTACAAGTGGTGAACTCCAACTATTGGGAAGCTCATGATGCTGGAATGTATGGATGACCAAATTGGCTACATACTTCAGAATTACAATCTTCTGTCTGACCTTTTTGGCTGCTTTGAGTTACAAAGACCACGAGGTCAGAAATGAAATGTGTCACGGCACGGTGGTATCAGGCGCTCGTCAATTTTTGGGTATGAGGAGTGTTTGGGATTATCTTAAAGCTTGTTCCTTTACTTTGTTCTTGGTAAAAAAAAATACCCATCTATCTTGAGCTGAAGTCGAGGTATTCGCATTGAATAAGATTGGGGTCCCCTGGTTTCAGACGTAAAATTAACTAGAAAATGGCTGCACTCAGAAATGTATTTTCAAAAGGAGATAAAAGGTGGTGAGTCAAAAAAACAAACAAAAACAAAACAAAACAAAATTTCAGCAAAACTTGTCATTTCGTCGGAAAAAATGCAGATTTCTTTGATTTGTTTGTTTTGACGAGCGCCAGATTTCACCACGATGCCTCACAATTGTTCTATCTGCTCTTATCAAATTCGTTCGATTATTCGGAGTTGTTATTAAGATATTCAAAGAATTACATTCGAAAAAGCTTGACATAATGTGAAACTCACAATCACTGACGTCAAATTTCCCAAAAGTAGGTAGTGTGCAGACGTGCAGACAGAACTTTGTAATACTGAGGTAGCGAACGGAGGAATAGTCGTTGGTAAAGAAAGAATAGAGGCAATCCTCCAAATTGACGAACGTAACAGCAAACTTTGACAAGCGAGCAAAGAGCATTGTGGAGAGCTATCGGGTGTAGAGAAAACCTGTCGCTTTCCTAAGTGGTAGAGGAGAATGCGAAACATCATCTATAGAGGAATAGGTGCTGCTGTGGAAGACGGGGCTGGTGGGACGAACTGAGAGTGAGTGGCAGATAGACAAAGAGGGAAGGAGGGAGCCGAGGACAGGGTGAATATGGAGGCAGACATGGGG
>NW_004798344.1:77327-78721 GCF_000002075.1 Aplysia californica
GTAAGGTGGAGAAGGGCGTGGGAGGGGTTGAAAATGCGAACACAGGGTTGGGGTAGGTGGGATGGGGTGGGGTGTGGGTGTATGTGTGTGGATGGAACTGGGGGTGGGGTGGGATAAGGGTGGGTGTGTGTGTGTGAGTGTGTGTTTGTGAGTGGAACTGGGAGTTGAGAGTGGGTGTGGGTGTGTGTTGGGTGAAAGTGTGGGTGTTTCCGTGTGTCCGTGTGAATATGTGTTTATGTGTGAGTGAGTGAGTGAATGAGGGAGTAAGTGAGTGAGTGAGTGAGTAAAAGAGTCTGTGGGTGAGTTAGTGAATGAGTGAATGAGTGAGGAGAGTAAGTGAGTGGGAGTAGGATAAAGACATCAAATTACTAAGTGTGTGAATCTGAGGGCAATAATTATTTTGAGTGCTCTATTATGACCGTAAGCCAGTGCAGTGTGGGGTGGCTGGGAAGGGAATGCGTGGAAGGTGTGAGAGGGGCGGCGTGCGAAAGAAAAAGATTTCCATCAAGAAGCAAGGCGATATTTATTCATTTTTCTTGGGTAAGCACTCTTGTTGAGTGAATCTTGTAAAAATACATAAAAGTGTAGTACTTGAAGAGTGGGTAGGTGGAGGGAGTGGGTAGGTGGAGGTCGGTTTCATGACAGATACAATACAAAATGTTTCATGAATGAGTGTCCCACTGTAGTTTCGAAAGTGAACGTGAAGAAAACAGAAAGCAGTAAGTCCTATTTGAAATCTCATAAGCAAAGGTGAAAAGCTCAGACAAATTCAACGCTATAAGCATCTAGGATATATTATAATCGTATCTGGTGCCAAAATGTTCCACAGAAATAAAACGAAGAATTGAAATGGATTAAAATAGGGTTTTAAAAAAATGAAACGAGCCTTATCGTGAAAAAGTGAAACATCAATAACTACCCAAAATGTAAGTTCTGAAAGGTTATGTGGGGTCAACAATTTCATATGACGAAATTCTGCAAAATTACTAAAGAATGTGAAAATAAAAGAAAACGTCGTTTCTTTAATAGGAGACTGCTGGGAGTATCTAGGGAAAAAATAATAAAACGACGTAATACTTAAGGAAGTCCACATGTGCCAATGGCCGATAAAAACAATCAGGAAAAGGTAACCGCAGTTTCTGAGAAACTAGAATCAATACAACGGCCTTGGACATCTAACTCTGACTTGCAAAATTGAAGGTAAACAAGGTAAGGGTAGACCCAGAGCAACTTACATGGAGAGCCTAAACAGATGGGTGACAGGGAAAGATCAGGGTTATGTGGCTTTTTGTTTGAGAGCGTCCCAGCAGATGAATGTATGGCGAACCCTGATCGCAGATGTCTGTCGTAGATCTGGCATTTAATAATGAGTGTTGCACCAGCTACCCTTCGAG
>NW_004798344.1:79187-87818 GCF_000002075.1 Aplysia californica
ACTACTACTACTACTACTACTACTACTACTACTACTACTACTACTACTACTACATAAACTACTCCTACTCTCATTAGTATCATTTTTGTTATCTTCATCATCATCATCATCATCATCATCATCATCATTATCATCATCATCATCATCATCATCATCATCATCATCATCATCATCATCAACATCATCATCATCCTCATCATCATCATCATCATCATCATCATCATCATCATCATCATCATCATCATCATTAGTGTTATATTATCATTATTGTTATTACCATTATTTTCGCCATCATTATCATTACTACTATATTATCTTTGGCAGTTAATACAATGTACTCTCATTATCATTATTATAGTAAAAGCTCTTCCTAAAAACATCTACTTTCAACAAAAGAACTCAGAAAGCGGTTTTGAAACAAAACACCTTTCTGTACCATAATAGTGTTAGTTTTTGTCCGCTTTTTTAAAAAGAGAGTATACCTATATAGTTAGTTTTTGTAGACTCTCTGAAGCACGTGACCCTTTGTTATAAAACATTTTGCTGAATATCTTTCTGAAATATTAATTAAGTAACAATGTTTGCTCGATAAGGCTGCTACCAGCTGGCACGACTTTCAACGTTTCCAGCAATTTCCATTAGATTCTTCCCACCCCTAATGGATGTGTTGCTGCCGGAATTAAATATACCACGACGCGGTGAAATCAGGCGCTCATCAATTTTTGGGCATATGAAGTTATTGGTATCAGCCTGTTTATTTGCCTTATTTTTAATCCCAAAAAATTCCTTCAATCTTGAACAGAAGTCGAGATATTTGCGATTGAAGGACGCGGGAGTCATCAGGTTCAGAGGTAAAATTAGCGAGAAAATGGCTGCCAAAGTTTGGTGCCTTCCATATCTTGGGAGTCCTTGAAAACTGAAAATTTACAGTTTTTGTCCCTTTAATCAACATCTTTCGGTAAAATTCACACAGAAATGTGTTTTTAAATGGACGTAAAAGATGTTGACCAAAAACAATTTTTTAAATGATAAAAATTGCCGAACAATGCCGGTTTCTTCGATTTCAGTATTTTGATGAGCGCCTGATTTCACAACGATTTTCAATTTTCTGCTTTTTCCCCCTTTACATTTTGTAAGTGTTGAGTCCCATACTTGACTAGTTGATATCTTAGAATTACAAAGTTCTATCTGTTCAGTGCCCAGTTTTGAGAAATTTGGTGTAAAAAAAAAATCACTTTTACAACTTGCCATGCTTTGTCGATCGAATGCAATTATGTTGTTTCAATATGAGGAGACTACTGAAAAAACGGGCATAGTCACAAACTGGAAATTGTGAAAGTGTCAATTTTAAAAGCTTGTGGACTCATAACTTCATAATAATTGTTTGATTGGTGGTTTATTTTATATGTTTGTTGGATGGGAAATTTAACAACAATAATCAACTAACAGCTGAACTGAAATACAGTTATGAGTCAACAAGTGTTCAAAATTGATACCCTCACGATTTTCAGTTTGTGGCTTTGCCCGTTTTTTCAGTGGACTCCTCATATCTTGACAGCACCTCCCAAAGATCTAACTAAGCTATTTAATTTTAGTAGAGGTTTTACGGCGCTCGCAACTTCATAAGATCATATGAGCGCCAGAAGATCAGAGGTGTTAAAAGAGAGTAACAAGCATTAAAAAAAGAAGGGGAGATAAGGACGATAGATATTTCATAAAATATGGTCTAATGATTTTGGCGGAGCAGATAGAACATTAATTGATGTTTGACCTTATGGTCTTAGTAACTCAATACGCCGAAAATGTCAGAAAGAACTTTGTAATTGGTCGCTCTTAAGGACAAGTGGGCTAACCCAGATTCCGGGGGTTTCCAGAAATCTTAGCCTACACCAAAAGTGAGTATTGCCCTACTTATAACAGAAGTTTCGTTTTATAGGTGCGTATATTTGTTTGGTTATAAAGAAAACTATCCTTGTCTTTTAAAGAAACTGAACAAGAAGAACAAATTTTACCTTCGATTTTCTCAAAACAACATTTTCGGGATAGCCCCCTTGTTCTTAAAAGCGACCAATTCTAAGGTAGCGCAATGTTTGCCAACCTGAGCGGTATGGTATCACCAACTTGTGGGAGATTTTGTATTCTTTTTGGTGGGAACTAGGTATCACCCGGGTGGTGACTTTTCGTTACCTTGAATAACAAAGGAGTACAGCCTGGCGAAGGCAGGGTGAGGAGCCTGAGTGACCTCATCAGATGCTACAACAACCAACTGATGATGGAGACAATCATCTTGCCCACACTGAAATGGACCGTTATGGAGAGGGGCGAGGAAGCATGGCGCACCCCGTCATCCGAAGACCCCGGTTCTACATTCAAGCATTCAAGTGCAAAGTTCTGTCTGACATTTTTTGGCCGTTTTGAGTTACTTAGACCATGAGGTCAGACACCAATATTATATCCGCTCTATCAAAATCGTAAGACTATGCGTAGACCGTAAAAAGATATTCAAAGAACAGAATTCGAAAAACCTTGACATATTGTGAAACTCAAAATTTTTTACGTTGAATCTCTCTAAACTAGGTAGTGGGGAGATAAAACTTTATAATTCTATGGTAGCCACGTGGAAATAAATGCTGATGGGCGGCACGAACATTACAATTTTATCAAGTTGGTCGAAGTGGGCGCAGGCTATAACTCAGATTTAAAAAAGACGTATCCCCCCCTCCGATGTGGTTATGGTTCGAGGCCAGGCTCTTCGCTTGGCTTGTGTCCATTAGCCAGTGCGCGTTTGTGCAGCTTTATAGTTGGTAGAAGAGGGCACTTTTATATGGTCGCTTTTAAGCACAAGTGGGCTATCCCGAAAAAATGCTGTTTTAAGAAAATCGAAGGTAAAATTTTGGGACTCGTGTTCAGTTTCTTTAAAAAGACAATGAGAGTTTCCTCTATAATCAAACACCAATGAAACCAAACGTCTCCTATAGGTAGGACAATGCCCACTTTTGGTGTTGGTCAAGATTTCTTGAAACCCCCGAAATCTGGGTTAGCCGGCTTGTCCTTAAAAGTGACCATATTATTATAATATACTGAATTTGAATGTGACCTTCAAAATCAAACTTGTTCTTCAAAATTACGAGTTGAACTGGTCGTAACCGTCGGTTGTAAACAACCAGTCACAAGGCTTGTAGCTTACACGAGTCACAAGGCCAGGGTCAGCGAATGTGGTAGTGGAAAGTGTAGACTCGGAGAGGTTGATACTTATAGATCTAGAAAGCTACCGACGTTTCCGATGTCTGTGGGATTCAAGAACCTCTCAATAAAGCAACAGCATTATGCGATTATAGGCATTTGAAGCCCATGTTGAAAGAAACAGCTGTTCAGTGAGCGGTAGGTTTTGTGTACAATAACGCCACGCATCGGTAAAAGTTTTCGATTCTTTAACTTCAGAGTAGAAATTGACTCAGCAACAGAGGAATCTATTAGTAATGTGCACTGAAGCCGCCATCAATCGACCCGACCCGATTCGATCCGACCCGACCCAGGAAGTGAGCACCCGATATAACACTCAAACCAGAATTGTCCATGGGTTACGAGGAGGCCAAGGACAATAAGTTATTGAAGTCGTTACGCGACCTCCGGTGTAACGTCCACACGTGACAGGGCAAAGCCAAGTTGGTAAAGGGCGAGGATTGGCCAATCCCCGGTTTATCAAGAGTGCAGTTCGGGTTTGTTTTGGCAGAGTCCACTACACGTCACCTAGCAGCCTCTCCTCCCTTACTTATACAATTTGGGAGGGGGGGGGGCTGTCACGATATTGCGTCTGTAGTGTAACTGTTACACGCAGAGGAAGCGAGTTCGATTCCTATTGGGGAAGTTTTTTAAAATAATTTTCATCAAGCGCTTCCAACTTTCTGTCTTCCAGGACTTTGTAATTCGCAAAGTCACGTTTAGAAATGTGAAATGACTCCGTAGTACCCTAAACATCATAAGAAAAAAAAACAAGCTGAGAAATACAGATAATGTTAGAGCCTGCCTGAATGTCATAGAAAAACAGAGTCAAATGGTTTGGCGACATGTTGCGTATGTCACCTAGACAGCCAGCCTCGAGAGCCTCTAACACCTAGTACCAAGCTACAAAAGAACAGGCAGGCCACGTAAAAGGGAACCCTGAGAAACTATAACATCTCTATTGAAACAGCTACAGAGTTGGCCTACCATAGAAAACTGCATATCACGTCGTTGTTTAAAGACAACAGAGAAAGAAAAAGAATTTTTTAAAAAGTGTTTCTGTTTTGTCTTTGTTTCATATCCCTACAGCCCGAAACCTATTTAAGAGGCGTCGTGGTGAAATCAAACGCTCGTCATAATAATGAAATCAAAGAAATCCACCTTTTTCTGGCTAATGGGCAACTATTTTCTATTTTTCGTTCTCAGGCTCAAAGCCTTTTATGTCCATTTAGAAACACACTTATGTATGGATTTTACAGGAAAAACATTGTTCAAAGGCACGAAAATGTAAATAATTTGCAGTTTTCAAGGACACCCAAGCTTTGGAAATTGCCAAACTTAAGAGGTCGTTTTCTCGCTACTTTTACCTCTGGCACCGGGCTATCCCCATCTTCATTAAATGGAAAATTATCGATTTTTTTCATGATTGATAAGTCTCTCTATTTCTCTAAGTAAGATAATACCAATAACTTAATTTACTCCAAAATTTACGAGCGCCTGATTCCACCGCATCACGACACAATGTTTAACATCCTTTTGAAACCCCCACTAGAGTCATTTATTTGTACTACAACGAAAGGGTTTGGATACCTCCCCAGCTGAGGAAAGAAATCGTGAGGGGATTCTTCTTCAAGCAAAGTTACACTTGAGAATGAGAAAGCATATTATTTTTGTTTGTTTGTGCAAATGAGGGGAAACGTGTTACTTGTCCAAAGTTTCCCCCAAATCAGCACAGTACCGTCTTTTGGTCTCGTTCACAATTAGGAAAAATGCCTACGTCACTCTGCCTCAGCACTACAACTACAAGCATTTCATATCATCTTCAGTTCAAGAGAAAATGGTGCTCTATTGTTTTTATTTCATTTTTAGCGTAAGATCTTGTCAGTATGTTAGTGTTTTAGCGCCTGTAAAAATATATCAGCTTGCACTGTATGCTTTCCATGAAGTTGAGATTGTTTCAGAATGCTGTCAGGTCTACTAGGGCAATAATATTATAGACTGTAAAACGTAAAGAGTTTGCTGCTGAGAGAGAATTTCCCCGATACAAATGCTATCCACTATATGAAAATACACATCCATGTGAATGTTACAGAAAATAATGTTTATCAATGGTACAAAATATGTAAAATTTCTGTTTTTAAGGATTCTCAAGTTATAGAAGCTACCAACTTTGATGGCCATTTTCTCACAAATCTTACCCCGTAAAACATGCTACCCCCACCTTCTTCAATTACAAATATCTCGACTTCTATTCAAGATTGAGGGGTATTTATTTTCAATGAAAGAAAGACAAATAAATACACTCATAGACCCGCAACCGCAAGGTCGTGCGTTCGAATCTCGTCAGGGGCCAGACTTTGTATCCTCGGGAAAGGCATTAACTTACACGAAATTTCCACACTTCACTCGGGTGGGAACAGGTACCCGGCTATCAACAGCGAAAGATCATATAAATTCGTAACTGTTTGAGCACTTAATCAGCGGATTACACAGCATGCTTCCCGGGAAGCCGAGGATTTTTCGGAGTGTTCTAGAGTGTGCTGGGACAACACTAATAGTGCAAAGCGTATAGACCTTCCTGTCTTTGCTTTTAGTAAGGTTTTACGGCGCTCGCACCTTTGTAAGGTCATACGAACGTCAAGGGGTGGGTGTCCACAGAGAAACCTTCTTGGGGGATATGCCTTAGGCAAAATACTATTTCTAATTCATTATTACAAAATTGGAATAAAATGAGAATCAGTCACATGTCATCAGGCGAAGAGCCCGACTTCAACATAGCAGACTATGGTATCTCAAGGTTCTAAGTATCATAAGCATAAAGGCATGAAATACTGTGGAGGGGGTGGGGGGTGGAGGAGAGGTTAACGTTGTTTTTTGTGTGTTTGAACCAAAAAAAAAGAAATACACATGTAGGAGCAACGATCAGTTTTAGTAATCACGGTATTCTTTCTTTTTCTGTATCTATAAACAAGAAACGCATTCCCGGATTTTCCCAACTTCGACGAATATCTATTTTTAGTCTGGGTTTTTACGGGAATTAGTCCTATTATGGATAATACATTTTCCTGGACTGTGCATTAGGATTAAGCCTGTTTTCTTGGGGTTGATACTAATAACATGACCGTGGATTCCCTACGCTCTTTTGGCCATACTCATTTCTGGAGATCGTGTAAACAATGAGATAGACAGATAGATAGATAGATAGATAGATAGATAGATAGATAGATAGATAGATAGATAGATAGATAGATAGATAGACAACAAAATGACGGTGACAAAATAAAGAGTCCTAGGGAAAAGGAAAAGGGCAATACGTAAGATACTCTCGTTAATGAAGGCAGTTTGAGGCGGTGCCAGAGCACAACGCTGCCAGCAGATAGGGAGCACCGGCCTTCCACGCATGCGCAAATTACCTCAGCCAATCAGGGCCAATTATGCAGAGTTGGCCGTAGCGTGATGTTTTGTGAGTGAGTGCCCATAGATTTACGGAGTATAGTAAGAAGAAGAAGAAGAAGAAGAAGAAGAAGAAGAAGAAGAAGAAGAAGAAGAAACTTTTTCCTGTTGACAAGTGTCCGGAAGTACGTAGAATACGTGTCTCAAACTCAAATTAACCGGGGCCTCTGGGGGTAGAGCCTGGGTGAGCCTGGGCCGGATCAAATACTTCATACGGCATAATGACAAAAGCTTTTGTGCTTTTAAACTCACCACTACTGGACTCGTTATCGTGAGGTTGAAGGTTCAAGTATTCGAGCCTCAAGCCCGACGTTGCGTTCTTGGGAAAGACAATTAACAAGTTTATATCACACGAATTTTCCTTATTTCATCCAGGTGGGAATGAGTACCCGGCCATAGGCGGCGTAAGAACTTGTCAGTTTTTTTAGTGTTTAAGTCTTTGAGGACGCGCATTCTGATCATCTAAACGCCTAAAGACCTGCAGTTTTGGGGTGGACCTGCAGTTTTGGGGCGCTTAAAAAAAAGAAGCAAAGCTTTGTTATTTATACACATTTTTGTTTTGTTTTTAAATAACCAACTGCAAAAGGTACACAATGAAATGAAGCGCATAGAGCTTGCTGTTGGGCGGGGATTTGCGCTATACAAATGCTATCTATTATTATTATTTTAATTCATGTTTTTAATTCGTGCCAAATGGTTCGAAGTGTGCCACAACAAGGCCTTTGGTGCACATTGCTACTGATCGGACGTATATTTAGTCCACTACGACTTCAGAGAGTCAAACCCCTATAAAGTGGCAGCTGGCACTGCATACTTCCCAGGAAGCTGAGATCGTTGTGGCCGAGTGGCGGCCGAAGCCTACTCTGATCGATTTTAGACCACCAAGGGATCTTTAACGTGGGCCACTTGCACACGAGCCCTCCGAGATTTTTTTGCCCTTGTTCGAGACGGCTAGGAGTAGATCTCTCTTACCAGAAGATCAGGGGTGTGGCTGAAAGACAGCTAGCAGTAAGAAGGAGCTAAGGGGTAGCAGTAGAAAGTAGAAAGGCTGCAGAAAGAGTCAGGAGCCCAGAAAAGGGGGCAAAAGGGGTGAGGGGGTGGGGGCAGAAAGAGGAGACTAAAGCAGACGACAGAACATTGCTAGAGAGCAGGAAAGGAGGTGAAAGAAGACATTTTTAGAGAAAAAAATGTTTAGGTCGCTACCCAGATTCGAACCCGGGGCCTTTGAATGAGAGGCTAACACCTTAACCTCTAGGCCACGATAACCCCCTACGTCCAGACGCCACACTGAAGGCTTCAGATCACCAGCGAAGCCGTAACCTCAAGGGTGGGTGGTTGGCAGGTGCTCTGGTGGGGTTTGCTCCACCTTTCCTTTCAAACATCTATCGGTTTTATGTCATCTCCTCCACCTTTTCTTTGAATGTTACTCGTTAGTAGAAACACATTCAATCTTCGGTGATTATATGACCTTATTGTGTTGCAAGTGCTGTAAAACTGTTATTAAAACTTAACTAAAAGAGTCTAGAGTTTGTCAAAATTTCGAATCTGACTTCTCTGGTGTAGCAGTTAGACCCAGGCTATCTGAGTTACTTAGATAACCTAGGGTTAGACCCATACATAGTTAAAAATCGAAGAATGGTAACAGTTTTTTTGTGTTTGTTACTCTCTTGTAACACCGCTAATCTTCGGCACGTATTTGACCTTTTCGTGTAGAAAGTATCGTGTAACTCGTACTACAACAAAAAATAGTTACCTCAAGGACAGCGTACCTAGCGAGTACTACCAACAATCGCAGATGACAAGAGCAGAACAGCCATGCGCGTGCGGGGAATATCGCCTGCAGGCTGTATAATAATAATAATATAGTTAGCCCAGAAAGCAAGATTTCATAAGAGAGAGAGAGAGAGAGAGAGAGAGAGAGAGAGAGAGAGAGAGAGAGAGAGAGAGAGAGAGAGG
>NW_004798344.1:88105-89441 GCF_000002075.1 Aplysia californica
AGATAGATAGATAGATAGATAGATAGATTAGATAGATAGATAGATAGATAGATAGATAGATAGATAGATAGATAGATAGATAGATAGATAGATGGATAGATAGATAGATAGAGATACAGAGAGATATATAGATAGATAGAGAGATAGATAGATAGATAGATAGATAGATATATAGATAGATAGATAGATAGACAGATAGATAAATAGATAGATAGATAGATAGACAGAGAGAGAGAAAGACACAGAGAGAGAAAGAAAGAGAGAGATCGAGAGAGAGAGAGATCTAGAGAGTGAGAGATCGAGAGAGAGAGAGATCGAGAGAGAGAGAGAGAGAGAGAGAGAGAGAGAGAGAGAGAGAGAGCTGCTTTATTCTTTTAACAGCTATACCTACATTTCATATTTACATTTTATCTTGCTTTTATAACATTTAGAATTTGAATTTAGACAAATATTATTTCTTTAGCCCACAGAACTGATCATAATAATGATAATAATTAGTAGCATTGTATAGCACATATCGCCGCTCTTTGCCCTTTATAAACTATATTATTATTATCACCCCAGTAGACCATAGAACACTCAGAAACATTCTCAGCTTCCCGGAAGTATACAGTACAAGCAGCCGATTAAGCACTCAAAACACTAACGAACTGACAAGGTATCCCACTGTCTGATACCACATATTTTAACAAACTGTTATAAACTATAGACAAAAACTTCAAACCTTGGGCCATATGTCATTTTATGTGCTGGCCCACGATATCAGACAAATTAAAAAGTAGTGGCTTGGTTCTGTTGCTCCTTGTACTTTACTTGTCTCTTTTTTCCCCGTTTAATTGGCTTAGAGATTGACACTTCGTGTAGTGTTTGTTCTTGATCCTACCTGTGCGACGAACATAATATTCTTCTAAATGAGACTTAGTGCTAACATTTTATTAGGAATTGAGGCTGTTTTCTTTCTTTCCATATCAGTTTTTAAAGAAAGAAAACAGTAAGCTTACAAAAAAATAGACCCCCCCCCCCGTGCAAAGAGAAAAGAAAAACTCTAACAACGACGACTGCAACGATTTGAAATCTATTTTGGGTCTATTTCATCTCAGATTTACATTCTTAGCCCTACCCCCACCCCCCGCCCTTTTCAGCCAAGCCCTGATTGAGTGATGTAGATAGAGTCGCTTATACTGGCTCCATTTCGCTGTAAATGTTGTACCAGGAATTGGAGACAATGCTTACACAACCATTAAAAAAATATTTCTATCGCCCTTGGGTGCTCCAACATCTAAACCCCTCTCCCTCTTCAGTTCTTTTTTTTGTCTTGGAACTAATACCCCTCCCC
>NW_004798344.1:90821-91987 GCF_000002075.1 Aplysia californica
CCAAACAAACAAACAATCAAAAAACAAAATTAACTACAACAAACAAGCCAAAAAAAAGAAGAAAAATAGTTTGTGGGTGGCGGGTGCTCTGGTGTGGTTTGCTTCTTCTGTCCTATCTAACATCTATCGTCCCTTTCTCCCCTTCTTCTTTTTTATGTTTGTTACTCTCTCGTAACACCTCTAATCTTCTGGCGTTCATATAAACTTATACAGTTACGAGCGCCGTAAAACCTCTACTAAAACTAAAACGAAAAAAATATGCATGAAAACTGCCCAAACAGACGGGAAAAGGTCGATTTCTTCGAGTTCATTATTTTGACGAGAGCCTGGTTTCACCACGATGCCACACAAATTCCCTCCTGGGTAAAAGGCGACTGTGAACTCACAGGGCGGACTAACAACTACAGCAGGAAAACCTTCCTCTCGGCGACGCTCGTCTTTTTTTGTTTTTTGTTTTTTTTTGTTTTGCTCTTTGCTTTTTGTACGTCTTTTACGGCGCTCACAGCTGTATAAAGTCACCCCCATTAAACATATTCAGTTTTTAGGAAATTTTGAATTTTGTCCAGGTGGCGTCCAAAGCCTACTGTGATCGATCTTGGACCACCAAGGAAGCTTTTTAGAAATACATGTATTTTCTCTCTTTTTTTTTGTGTTAAGTGTTTTACGGCGCTCGCAACTGCATAAGGTCATATGAGCGCCGAAGCCTACTCTTATCGATTTTGGACCACCAAGGGATCTTTAACGTGAGCAACCTACACACAGGATCTCCGAGATTGTTCACCCTTTTCCGAGAAGGCTAGATCTTCGATCTTACCTATCATAAGATCACAGGTGTGGTTGAAAGACAGCAGCAGGGAGCAACAGTAGAAAGGCTGCAGAAAGAGTCAGGAGCCCAGAGGAGGGGGCAAAGAAGGAGAAAGGATGGGGACAGAAAGTGGAGACGAAAGCAGACGATAGAACATTTTTAAAAAGCAAAAACTGAGGGGAAAGAAGAAAATTTTAGAGAAAAAAAATTATCTCGCTCTCCGGATTTGAGCCCCGGATCTATTCAATGAGAAGCGAACACCTTAACCTCTCTACCACGAGAGATCCGACGCTCCTCTGAAAGTAGGTGTGTCCCAAAAGTTGACACTTATCCACCATCCCTTTCTAAACCTCCCTCCCCC
>NW_004798344.1:94948-96502 GCF_000002075.1 Aplysia californica
CGAGAGAGAGAGAGAGAGAGAGAGAGAGAGAGAGAGAGAGAGAGAGAGAGTTCGTGGACAGCCCGGGGAAAAGACCCAACAAAACTACACAAACCAATCTCAAGAATGACCCATTTGGGGATTCGAAGCGAGGCCATCTGCGCTGTAGTCAAGCATGATTCCAAATAAGCTCTTGGGGGTACCCCTCTCTAAATGTAACAAAAACTTCCCTTTGCGTCGCAATCTCAATTTTTGTCTAAATGTGGGTCTTCGTTTTAAAATCAGGCGTTCGTCAAAAAATGGAATTGAAGAAATTGACATTTTTGTGTTGGTCTCAAAGCCGTTTATGTCCATAAACATTACGTAAACACACTTCTGCTAGGATTTTTACTGAAATTTGGCTAGTGCTTGCAAAATAAAGAGAAAGGTCCCCACATCAGAACCTGATTTTTTATTTATTCATTTCCTGAATTTAGAAAAATTTATTTGACAAAAAGTTCCCGTCCTTCTTTGGCCTTTGTGATTATTCCACTGAGAAACGAAACAAATCTGCGTAGCTGTCCTCCACAGCGGAAGTGCCGGAAGTGATATTTCGTGAGGCTCATTTTGTTTTGAGAGTATAGATTTTGACCTTCTATTTTTTTGCATCTCTCAAGATTCATTGCTCCCTTCCAGTAGAGTGTAAATATATCAGGCCAATGGCTTTCAGTTGATGTTAATGCACCGATCACTCCTTTCATCGAAAGGGGGCCCAGGTAGTATGTCATAATTTAGAAGGGCTCCCTCTGTCTGTTCTTTTGTTAACCCTACACAACACTATTTATTCCTTTTTTCTCCATATTAAAAAACAACAACATCTGATTTGAATGGCTGAATGATAATACATAGCATAATAATTTTGATGAGTTGGTTATTATTTCTTCGCTTACCAAAGAATTAATCGAACACTTTCATTTTCGTTTGTTTAAATACAGAACTGGTCAATTGCAAACACAATATCAACAGATGTTTACACTGCAACTTACATAAATAGATACAATATTCAGAGGAAAAATCGTATTCCTAAATAATTTTTTAGAGCCAGCAGTCAAGTTCAATTTTCCATCCGTCCTTTTTTCACCTTTTTGTCCCTCTCTCTAAAACAATTCAGTTGTCTCTTCTTGAAATATATCGCCAATGTTCCGACTATCGATAAACGTTTCAAGTTAATCGACTGGAGATGGTAGTACCTAAACAAGGGAGATGGAAAGTCTGGCTTCAGACTGTAAGGGGAAGGAAATCAGAAGACAACGAGAGGTGGTGAAAATTGGCTGACGTTGTCGATTTCTCGGGGGACCTTTCTGAAAGATGTCCATTTTCCTGGCAATTTCAGCCAACGAGGCGCTCCTAAGGTGGAATCGGAAGTGCTCTGGCGTGATACATCTTCGGGGATTCCCGGAAAGTTTGCTACTCGGTGGGACAGTGTGCAAGAAAACATCTACTACTGCGGGCAGCTTATTTATTTATTTATTTTTTGAGAAAGAAAGAAAGACAGAGGGAGAAGAGAGAGAGAGAGAGAGAGAGAGAGAGAGAGAG
>NW_004798344.1:98518-100176 GCF_000002075.1 Aplysia californica
CCCAACCCCTTTCTCCCCGCCATCCCCACCCCTCTCAAATCCCTTTCTCCCTCATTAAATCATTGTTATCCACAAGTTCCCAGACAGGAATGATAGAATAGTGCGGCGGAGTTATTTCCCCTGATTACCCATCGCGCGCCCTCTTTCATCTCTTTCGGCAATTTATTCTCTCTCGACGGATCTACCTCATGGTTTTGATTATTCATTCATTTACTCAGTTGCCTCTTTTTTGAACCTCTTTCTTTCAGTCCGTTTAAAAGAGAATCCGTTTAAAAGAGAAGCATCAATTTCTGCCTCGTTAACAGCGCTTGGGGGCAAAAACAGGACGTGTACCTTTTTCTATCTCATCACAACGACACGTTGTTCATTTATTATTCTGACAGGTTTATTTATGGTCCAACGAACAACGATGATAACAGAGTAAGAAAGATTTTGAAGTGGAATTAGGCTATTAATCGCGCAGAGAAAAAACATCGTTAGGTTTTCTAAATGCGCAGTAACAGTAGAAATTACTGACGAAAAACATTTTAAAAATAATATATACTATTATTTATTTTCATACTTTCCAAAATTGAAATATTAAAACTTCCCGCTTTAACATTTATTTTTTTTAAAGTAGAATTCTTAGATATGTGTTATGTGTTCTACTTTATGCTATCATTAAGATGCACATAGTGGAGTTGAAGAAAAGGATACTATGGTTTGGACATCTTCAGATAATTTAGTTTTAGTAAGAGTCTTACGCACTTGTAACATAAGTAGGTCATACGAGAGCCGACGATTAGAGGTTTCAATAGAAAGTAACATGTAAATAAAAGTAGGAGAGATAAGAACGATAGATGCAGCATACTGCATTAGAGCACCCGCCAACCATCTATTCGCTATCCTAGAATTACGAATGTCTCTCTGCTCAGTACCTAGTTTTGAAAAAATTTGACGTTAAAACATTTGAGTTTCACAACATGCCAAGCTCTTTTCCGAGGCAATTCTTTGTATATCGTAACAACGACTCCGAATACTCTTAGGGTTTTGACAGAGCAGACGGAACATCTGTGACCTCATGGTCTTACAAGAGCACCAAAACGGCCAAATATTTAACAAAGAACTATGCAATTCTAAGGCAGCACAATTTTTCCTTGTGGTCTTTGACTGGTGAAAATAATGAAATGGTATAGGTTTAACGCCACTATCAATACTGTTAGGTTATAATTTAAGAGGCGGGACCTCCGAGTTAAACGTCCATCTCCGAAAGGATCGAACCAAGCGGGAAATTTTTGTAAAGTCCCTTTCCCAAGGACGCAATGTCTGACCGAGATGAGGCTCGAACCCCTGAACCCACAATCTCACGATTAAGTGCCCAGTAGCCTGACCACTAGGCCACCGACGCCACTGTCTTTGAGAAGAAAACACTCAGAGCATAAGATTCATAAACCGGGTTATATAGTGCTGGATTAAGCATGTAGGGGGTAGGGATGGGACTTGGAGTCCGCTTGGAAGGGAAGCGCCCTTTCCAACTCCCCGGAATCTGAGAATTTCTTAAGTGTTCATGGTCGGCTGGAGTAATAATAAAAATAGTACATGTATAGTGTAAAGCGCATAGAAAGCTTGTTGTCGAGCGTGGTTATGCGCTATATAAATGCTATTATCATTATAATAAT
>NW_004798344.1:102465-110770 GCF_000002075.1 Aplysia californica
ATTATAACAACAATAATAATAATAATAACAGCAACACTAACAGTTACAACAGTCACAACAACAATCGCAACAATAACCATAACACCACCACAACAAAAGCCCGTGGACTCACATAGTAGGTACGTCGGTGTGAGGTGCTCCAAACAAACAAACAAACACACACACACACAAACACACTCACACACACAACAACAACAACAACAACAACAACAACAACAACAACAACAACAACAACCCCATGTACTCTCTTTGTAGGCATGTCGGTGTGAGGTGCTCCACCATCACCACCACAACAACACCACAATAATCACAACACTACCACTACCACCACCACCACCACCACCACAACAACAACAACAACCACAACAAGAACAACAGCCACAACAACCCCGTGTACTCACATAGTAGGCACGTCGGTGTGAGGTGCTCCAATAGTACTGCGGCAACATCTGCTGCACGTCATCCGGGTACCAAGGCCGCCTCTTCCAGGAGCCCAGCCCTTCCACCATGACCAGGGACACCATCAGGGTCAGTGCTAGCGCCGTCAGTGGGGACGTCATTCTGGCTACAGCTGAAAGGGAGGGGAGGGCGGCATGTTTGTTTTGGTAAGCGTTTTAGTTAGTTTTAGTAAGGTTTTACGAAGCTCGAAACTGCATAAGGAAATAGCCAAGAGGAAAGTGCAAAAGGAGAGGGAGGGGGGGGGGGGCAGAAAGTAGAGACGAAAGGAAATGACATAACATGGTTAGAGAGCAGGAAAGGAGGTGAAAGAAGAACATTCTAGGGAAGAAAATGTTCCATGGCTGTCACGCTTCGATCCTGGGATCTACTGAATGAGAGGCAAACAC
Organism: Aplysia californica; assembly: GCF_000002075.1. Lineage (NCBI taxonomy): Eukaryota > Metazoa > Mollusca > Gastropoda > Aplysiida > Aplysiidae > Aplysia > Aplysia californica. Next base: position 103,311 of record NW_004798344.1, read on the forward strand.
CATAACTTCTAAACCACGAGAGCCCCAATGGGAGAGGGGAGCAGGAGAAAGGATGACCATAGAATAGACCAGAGGCTGAGCCCTGAAATAACAGCTAACAACAACAACAACAACAACAACAAAAGCAACAGCAACAACAATATCAACAACAACAACAACAGCAACAACAACAACAAAAGCAACAGCAACAACAATATCAACAACAACAATATCCACAACAACAACAACAACAACAACAACAACAACAACAACAACAACAACAACAACAACAACAACAACAGCTATAGCAACAACAGCAGCAGCAACAACAACAACAACCACAAAATTTACAGCTCTGTTGTTTTGGCCCCGGGTGTCTAATAAAAAACAGGGGAACCTATCCGTCTACCAAAAAATTCTGAGGAAAGAGTCGAAAGGGTTCAAACTGGGAGAATGCGATGGCCATCAATTTGTAACCTTTTGGCTTTCAATGTGTTTCCCCCAACTTTTCTTGTAACCATGAAATGGTCGCTCATGATGTGTGGAGTGCGGCCTTGTCCAGCTGATAACAGGCTTTCTAAACAGCAACAAGGGGGCTCTCATGGCCTCTAGAGGTTAAGATGTTCGCTTCGCATTCAATAGGTACCGGGTTCGAATCCGGATAGCAACAGAAAACTTGTGCTGCTCAACTGATAAAGTCTTTGTTAGTGATTATTGTAAAGAAGCAGAAGATGCTTCGTTTTTTGTTTTCGTGTTTTTTTTTTAATTTCTATTATAGGAATTGATTTTTTAAAGAAAAGAGAAAAGGAAGGCAAAAGCAACAACAGCAGCAACAAAAACAACAACAACAGCAACAATAACACCTACAACAACGACAACAACAGCAACTGAAATAACAAAAACAAAACCCCAACAAAAACACTTGTAATTTCGCGTCCCGATATTGTCTATGAAAATGTCCTTTTGTTTTCCTGCATGATCTCACGTCATTCTCTTCCCACCTTGTCAACAAAGACCGTCGCACGGATGTTCGTTACTTCAAAACATCAAGTTATAATGTATGTCCTCCTTGTAAAACCAGGCGCTCGTCAGAATAACGAAGAAACCTGCATTTTCTCTTGCCCGATTGACAATTTGTATTGATTTTTTTTTGGGGGGTGGAGTATTTTTGTGTGGTCCATTTAAGTGAAAAACATTGATAAATATCACCCCAAAAAACGTAAATTCGATATTACTAAGGACACTAAAACTTTGGAAGTCATCAAACTTTAGCGGCTATTTTCTCGCCTATCTTAATTCTGACACCAGGCAACCCCAGCCCCCACCTCTTTCAATTGCAGATATCTCGACCTCTATTCAAGATAAAGGGGTATTTTTGTCATAAAAAATAAGACAAATAAACAAACTTTGAGACGAAACCAATTACTACCTAATCCAAAAAACAACAACCCAACAACAAGCAAACAAAATAAAGAACTGACAAGCGTTTGATTCCACCACGATGCCTCACAAACCACGTCTCTTAAACATTTCACTGAATAACCCCTTGTATAATTTGTTTTATCCGTTGGGGTAACGATTGCTCCGTTTCCTGTCGATCATAGAGAGCCAGGGTTCTTAATCTCAACAACTTTGCACTAGGCTAACTGGAGAAAACCTAATGAAATCACACAGCATTTTTTCCCTCTGCTTAAATCAATTTTTCAAGAAACAGAATGAGTTCGGAGTGTTTGTATGATAAAGATAGAAATCTTCTTTGTGGAGATTTCTTTAAGAGAACTCTGGGGAAAAGTTGTATACCGAGGCAGACAGTAGTTTAATACTTTTGAAAACAACAGTTTTTAAAAGGTTGATATTAAACAAGTAAACTGAAAGATTTAGTTCGATTTGAAAATAAAAAAAGACACGGCATGACTGGGTTTCGGTCCAATGCACTAAATCGCGAACTCTCTTTTCGCGCTTCTGCAGTAAATCTATATCAAGAAAAGGGCAAATTGTCGTAGCACATTGTCAAAGTATTTGAGTGTATTCAGTTTCATTGACTTTGACCTTAACCATCATTAATTTATTTTTAGAGGCACCAGCTATCCAAGTCCAGGTGCTGTTTTAGCCTCTTTTTCCTGTCTGTGGATTAATAATTTTCTTTTTTCCAATTTGGTTCCACTTCCATGCTCCCTGTATCTGTCGTTCTAAACCTGGAATTCGCCTATAATTTCTATATTGTCATCATTCACGTAACCTTCCACAGTTTCATCAAAGTGCAAGCACAAGGGGGCTATCCCGAAAAATGCTGTTTTGAGAAAATCGAAGGTCAAGATTTTGTCCCTTAATCAGTTTCTTTAAAATACAAAGAGGGCTTTCGTTCTAACCAAACAAATATACCCACCAATGACACCAATCTTCTCCTATAGGTAGGGCAATGCCCACTTTTGGTGTAGGTCAAGATTTCTGGAAACCCCCAAAATCTGAGTTAGCCCGCTTGTCCTTAAAAGCGACCAATTATTGGGCGCTACTCAATGGCGACCGGTTGTGTTCACTTCACTCTGTGCATATTTTGGTTTTTTTCTCAGATATTCTTTTTTGGGGGAATTTTTTTTACGGCTCCTGCGAATGCATAAGGTCATATGAGCGAGGGGTCAGATATTTTGTTGTGATTATAGTTATGTCACAGAGGTGTAGGCCTATGGAAGAGAGGATGAGTCAGCGAAGAGTGTGTGAGTATGTATGGGTGTGCACATGTGCGTGCGTATGCGTCTGTGTGCGTGTAGTAGTAGTACAGGGTTTTACGGCGCTCGCAACTGCATAAGGTCATATGAGCGCGCGAAACACAAGTTGGTAGCATTCGCAACAGTTCACTGCACGGTTGGTCGACAATTAGACTTTAAAATGCTAAAATACTAAAATTCAGTGTAAATTTAAAACAACTCTTATAAATAACAATATAATTTTTTAAACAATATTGTTTCACTTTACAATTTGCCATAAAGGCCAATGGCCTTCATAAAATTCAAAATTCTGCTGTGACCGACGACGGAAAAAATGTCTAGCAATTTCTTGCATTTATAACATTTCCTTCGGATTTCTCCAAAGTCCAGACATTCGGTTAAGATGTGTCCAACGGTAAAATCTGTGTCGCATCCGACACAGAACGGCTTCTCATCTCCCTGTAGGAAGTATTTGTGGGTCAGGGCCGTGTGTCCGATGCGCAATCGAGTAAAAATGACTTCGTCTCTTCTGGAGAGGTCCGAAGGATTTCGCTGTTTCAGTTTGGGTTTTATAACATACAGTTTATTATTTTTCTGTTTTTCCCAGTGGCTCTCCCACAGACTGGATGTGTACTTTTTGACTTTATTTCTAAAGTCAGTCGGTGAGAGAGTGTTTGTCGTTTATCCCAGCAGAAGGGATGAGGCTTTCTTCGCCAGGTCGTCTACCTGCTCGTTTCCTCGGATGCACACATGGCTAGGTATCCATGCGAACATGATGTTTTTTCCTCTCTGGGATAGTGTGTGAATTTCCTGTTGTAGCTTAACTATTTTTGGGTGTAAGAGTGTGTAGTTTGTGAGTGAGGTGATGCAAGACAGAGAGTCAGAAAGGATTAAGAAAGATTTGTTTGGAGAATTTTCTACGGAGTCCAGTGCCATGTCAATGGCAGTGGCCTCCGCAGAGAAAATGGAGACTTCAGGATGAAGTCTCCTCTGGTGTGTACTGTTGGGAGATAGGGCTGCAGCGTTCACTTCATTGTCATTTTTGGAGCCATCCGTGAAGATGAGCTCCGCACCGTGGTATTTATCTATTATTTTTTTGTATTCTGCTTTAAAAGTTTGGTGTTTGTGCTTTCTTTGTTGTGTGTGGTCAGCTGTAAGTCTACTTTTGCCTTGGTGAGGTGCCACGGAGGGAGGTCGGGGAAAAGAATTTGTTGAATGTCTTGTTTGGAAAAGTGTAAGTTTTTGAGGTCCTCGAGGATTCTGAGGCCGAAGGGTTTGATGAGTTTTTCGTTGTTTTGGAATTTGTTCATGGTTTCTGGGTTTGTTTTAAAAATGCAGTTGTGCGCTGGATTTTCCGGTGTTGAGCTCTGTTTAATTGCGTATTGTAGTGAGAGTTGAGTGTGTCTGAGTGAGAGTGGTGGTATGTTTGTCTCGGCCTGGAGGCTCTCCATCGGAGAAGTGCAGAAAGCTCCCAGAGCGAGGCGGAGTCCTTGGTTTTGTACTGGGTCTAGCATTTTCTGGATGTGTGGTTTTTCCGATCCGTAGACTTGACAGCCTGGACCGGACGAGGGAGATGTACAAGTGAAGAAGGTGTTTTGAGTTCCCGCCCCACTCCGGATGCGATAGAATTTTCAAAGCGTTAAGCGCTTTCTGGCACCTCACACGAAGGTCTTTAATGTGTGGTATGAATGTGAATTTTTTTTGTCGAATATAACGCCGAGGAAACGAGCTTGGTCCTGGACGGGAATCCTTTCCCTGTATAGTGTCAAATCCGGCTGCAGCACACGTCTGCCTGTTCGGCAGAAGTGTACACTGCAACCGTCTTTGGCGGGGAGAACTTGAAACCATTATTGTTTGCCCACTTTTCGAGTTTGTGCAGCTGCGTTTGCAGCTGCCTTTCCATAGATCTCAAATGAGGATTTTTCGAAAGGCAGCATAATATACAAAAGTCGTCAACGTATAACGAGCTGTCTATGCTGTTTTGGAGGGTTTTTACGATGGAATTTATTTCAATTTCAAATAGGAGAGGAGAAAGGATGCTCCCCTGGTGGTTTTTAGGTGGTTCGACTCCGGGGCTCCTCGTCCACCATCGAGCCCAACAAGGGGACACATTGCTCGGATGACCAGAGCTGTGTCAGGGCTACCCCGGAGCTATACTCTCCACGAGAGTGCATAAAACCCTCCCGTCAAGATTGACCCAGGGCTTGATGTTGTTTCAACTCCCAACCGATAGAGTGGCATGGGCCGTACCACCCTCCTGTCTAAGAGGAAAAACTGGGCCAAAGAAGTGTGTTGGTGAGGGACAGTCCGTAGACTGATCTCACCTCAACCGCCAGGTACCCGGTTTCCCTCCGCACGGGTCGCACCTCACGGTCAACAAGGCGCCCACTCTGTGGGATGGGTGACCACTCTTTTTTCTGCACATGAGGTCAACGGTGGGAGGAAAGATAGAAGGAGAAAGAAAGAAGGAAGGAGAAGAGGAAAATACACCAAAGTAGGTGTCGCACACGAATCCCAGAGGGTTGGGGTCCGTGTGCGACACTTCGCCTTTGAGGGGGTTGCACCTTCTGCAGACGAAGCAGTGGGTCTATTTATATCCCCCCGACCCACTGGGGGTATGTGTGCGTGTGCGCCTGTGTGTATATATATATATATATATATATATATATATATATATATATGTGTGTGTGTGTGTGTGTGTATGTGTGTGTGTGTATATGTGTATGTGTGTGCGCGCGCTTAGTGAAACACCAAACAAATGTGCCAGGATCTGGACAATATAGATGTATCTTATCTTAGAACAGGTCCATCAGCGTCTGTGGGTGTAGAGGTTAGGCGCTTCGCTGTCGCACGCAGCAGGAGACGCGAGTTCGATTCTCGAGTGTGGGGGATATTTGATCGCTTTTCAGGACAAGCGGGCTAGCCCAGATTTCGGGGGTTTCCAGAAATCTTGACCGACACCAAAAGTGGGCATTGCTCAACCTATAGTAAGAGAACTTTGGTTTCATTGTTGTGTATACGTGTTTAGTTATAGAGAAAAATCTCCTTGTATTTTAAAGAAACTGAACAAGGGGCAAAAAGTTCACCTTCGATTTTCTCAAAACAGCATTTTTCGGGAAATCCCCTTGTGCTTAAAAGAGACCACTTATGGAATATACCAATGTTTCTTCTGGCTGGGGTGTTGTATCCCATTCAGCCTGGATTAGTCCTGACAAGCAGGGTCGGAAGCCCGCTTCCTAAATGATCAAAACTGTGTCGATGTGGGCGAGAAAACATCCACATTAAAAATGTAAAGATTCTGTGGGTGTACACAAACGATCTTTGTGACGTTTCTGTATAAGCTATCGAAGCACATAATATGGAATAAGACCATAGTCTGTGACGTAATGAATGCGCTCTTTGTCGTGCTCTTTGGGGAAAAGGTATTACTTTACTTTTATCCAGAACATCGATCATTCTGCTGGGATATTATAGTGTCCATCCCAGGCTAAAACAGCACCTGGACGAGGCTAGCTGGTGTCTCTATAACTAGATTATCACTCCCCGGGGCGATGCTACTGACTGAAGTGTCTTTAGGCCATTCCCAAAGGGAGGGAATTAACTTGTTCTTATGCATAGTAGAATTGTAAATGGGCTGATTCATCAATGTCATGCTCATAACTGTGTCTGAACTGCAACAGGAAACTTCTGCTTTTTCTTTCCTAATCCCTACTATCGTCCTTTTTCCTCTACTTCTTTTGTATGTTATGACCTGCTATTTCCGAGGTGCCTTGATAATTGAAGCAGACTTTGTGCTGTTGAAGCTAGAGAGGTGAGCAGAGTAAGCCGGATTCCCTGCAAGGATTTCTCTGTTGACATCCAACCCTTGGCGCTCATATTATGACCTTATGCAGTTGCGAGCGCAGTAAAACCTCTACTGAACTTAAACCTAAAGATTATTGGTGGTCAGGTAAGCGCCCACCACAGTCCGCAAAACCTGTCTAGGATCTTTCAAGCTGGGACGAAACAATCGGACTTATGAAACTTTAATGATCTACGCTTAGAATAATGTATCGACAGGCGGAGGCATGACACATATACAATAGGTTATAATACAAAAGGGGAATAATGAATGTTGACACCTTTTTCTGAAAGCTTACACCGCCCCTCTCCCCTTTTCCATCACCCCCCCCCCCCCCCCCCCCCCCCCCCCGCCCCCACATCCTGATAGAGTGTTCTTTTTTAGGGATGATTTTTTGGGGACATTTTAGGAGAACCAGTTTCCATTTAACTGTGAAAATAACATACATGTAAATTTTAATGATAACTGAGTACACACACTCACACACACACACGCACACACACACACACACACACACACGCACATAATAGCATTGTATAATTATTATAAATGTGTATGAATATGCTGATTTTTTTTTCATTTATGCATGTGTACGTAATTACAATTATAGCTCCTACCCACTGACTCTGAGGAGATAAAGAGCGTTTTCTTCCTTTATTTTTTTAAGGGAAGTATTATTATTATTATTATTATTAATATTATTAGTTTGTGGCCGATCTAATGCAGCTGCGAATGCCGTAAAACGCTTACCAAAACAAAACAAAAAACAGTTTGTGCCCGTCTGAGTTGTGTGTGCTGTTTTCGGTTCAAGTGAGACCCGCAGAGTTTCAGAGTGCATTTTTGGCTGCTAACTATTTAATTGTAACTCCACCACATCCCCTCCTTCTCTCTCTCTCTCTCTCTCTCTCTCTCTCTCTCTCTCTCTCTCTCTCTCT
>NW_004798344.1:113613-115102 GCF_000002075.1 Aplysia californica
GTAATAATAATAGTAATAATAATAATAATAATAATAATAATAATAATAATAATAATAATAATAATAATAAATAGCATTTGTATAGCGCATATCCCCACTCGAAAACAAGCTCTATGCCCTTCGCACTATATTATTACCCCCAGCAAACCATAGAACACTCCGAAACATTCTCAGCTTCCCGGGAAGCATACAGTGCAAGCAAGGACACAACATCGGGCCCGCGGCTCGAACCCCCGAACCCGCAACCTAACGATTACGAGTCCGTCAGCCTAACCACTAGGTTAGAAAAAGAATAGGGAGAGATAAAACGATCAACACCAGAGCATCCGAGAATCGGTAACAAATTAAAGAGAAAACTATTTAGCAACAGACAAAGGAGACAAACGAACACCCAAACAACTATCAAACATAGAAAGAAACATACTCCCTCCTACAATGTGTTGGTACGAACAAACAATAGAGTAGTATACTACAAGAACAACCCCCCCCTACCAAATGAATAAACACAAAAAGAAATGTACTTTAGTTTAGTTTTAGTAGAAGTTTTACGGCGCTCCTAGCTGCAAAAGGTCATATGAGCTCCAGAAGATTAGAGGTGCTACAAGAGAGTAGCAAACACAAAAAATAAAAAGGGGAGATAAGGACGATAGATGTTTGATAGGAAAGCAGGAGCAAACCACGCCAGAGCACCCGCCAATCACCCACGAAACATACTTTTCCCTATAATGTATTCATGCTAACAAACAAATAAATGTAAACGGTAAACTTCGCAACAAAAACAAACAAATAAACAAACAAACACTCAAAAAGACGCACATAAACTCAGCAACTCAAAACAAATAAACATAAAAAAACAAACCCACAAAAGAAACATGCTCACTCCTTTGTTGTATTCATATTTACAAACAAAAATGGTAAGCTCAGCAATAAAAATAAATTATAAACAGACAAACACCCATACAAATGAACAAACACAGACAGAAAATGCTCTATCCAAACAATGTGTTCGCACCAACAAGTAATCTAAAGGATAAACTCAGCAGAATACCAAACAACAACAACAACAACTACAGCAACAAAAACCAACAAAACAAACAACAACAAAAACAACCAACCGACCAACCAACCACCCAACCAACCAACAAACAAACACACACACACACACACACATAAACAAACACACAAACAAATCACCACACAAACAGACGCACTCCTTCTCTCACCTTATGAAGACAATATCACCGATAAAGCCTCGTGCGCGGCGATAGGGAGAGAGCGGGAAATACTACGGGCAGTCGAAGGGGCCGGGGGTTGCTTCCCCTTATTTAACGGACCTGGTCAATGACGTCACGGCGATAGAACCAGGACGAGAGCGCGGGTGCTAGCAGATCGAAGAACCCGTGGCCGGAAGTCGTGAGGTGCTCACTAACACATGAGGAGGTGGTGGTGGTGGTGAGGAGGGGGAAGGAGGTGTGGTGTCGGTGTTGAG
>NW_004798344.1:117440-120537 GCF_000002075.1 Aplysia californica
GGGGGAGGGGTGAAAAAGAAAATACATCTTAGACATATTGACATCGTTGACAGCCTATAATTGATTTTAATAGTTGTTAAATCTGAAGACCTTCGACTGAAAGCGTTTCCTTCGTTAATTTACATGCCATTTTATTTCTCGCTGGCTCGTTTATTAGCGGTGTCAATAGTTTAGCGTAGGTTGGGCCTCGTTGACTTTTCGTTTGCATAGCCTTATAATGCAGATATAGATATTTTTAATGGTTTATTATTTTCTTAAACAAGGCGTGTTTTCTTTGCGTCCCCATCAACACAATTTATGTCACACTTAGAAAGCGAGCTGCCGACACTGCTTGTCTATAAACATTTCTCCCCACTCGGGAATCAAACGAACTCGGGTCTCCGGCACGCGACAGCGAAGAGCCTAACTGCTACACCAAAGATGTTGGTAGTTAAGGGCAGACATACTACTAGGGGAGACAACTAGAATAGATCATGAAGGATACAAACTAATGTCCTTTTGGCCCAATGGGTTTTGATGTGTGGAAGGGGTGGGGTGGAGTGAGGAAGGGGGTGAGGGTGGGGGCATGTATTTATTCAATTAACTAACTAACTAACTAACTAACTAACTAACTAACTAACTAACTAACTAACTAAGTAACTAACTAACTAACTAACTAACTAACGTACTAACTAACTAACTAACTAACCAAAAGCCACCCATATCTGAGACCTAAGAGGGGCTGGTGTTATAATAATAATAATGATAATAATAATGATGATAATAATAATAATAATAATAATAATAATCATAATAATAATAATAATAATAATAATAATAATAAATAGCATTTATACTGCGCATTTCCATTTTCTATAAGATGCTCAATGCGCATTACAACGAAAAAGACACCACATCTTAAAAATTAATTGACATGCGTTATGTTGTTGTCTTGTTTTGGGTTTTGTTGTTTTTGTTTTGATGTTGTTTTTTTATATCGATCTTCAAGTTTTCATTATCGCTATGGTCACACAAGGCAATAAGTAATTCAGATATTGCTACCTTAGAGTTACACAGATCTATCTGACATTTCTGGCCAATTTGAATTACTAATATAAATGAGGCCAGAAACCAAACGTTCTATCTGCTCTATCATCAAAATCGTAAGATTATTCGAAGTTGTTATCAAGATATTCAAAGAATTGCAATTGAAAAAGCTTGATATATTGGGAAACTTAAAAAATTTAGGTCAAATTTCTCAATCATACCTAGGTACTGAGCAGACAGAACTTTGCCATTTTAGGGTAGCGATATATCTATCTAAGATCGTTACCTTTATACTCCTTCTTCCTCTCCTTCTTTGTTCTTCAGTGTTTTGTCGTTCCCCTCAATTCGTTATAAAGCTGAGTCAGCATTACGTCCAACGACTGACGACGCTGACAACAACAGCAAACACAGAAGTGAGTAGTGAGTAATAATCGCGCAAACAGGCAGTCTTCTGTGCTCCTCTAAATTTGTGGTGTTCCTGACTGTTTTAATTCCTGGATGTTTCAAAAAGTTATATCACCATGTGTGTTAAGTTTCTGTGATTACTTGTAATGTGATATACATTTCTCCTTGAAATAATGAAAATTACAAGAGTTAGTTCAGTTGTTCTGTGTTGGTGGACTGGTGTTATCAGTGCTGGTCTACGTGTTTTGATCAGTTTTGGCCCAGGTCTCCCTTTATTAAAATATTGTTTTGACAAGTGAACACTTTTCCCAAATGGACACCCAGCTTGTGGTTTTTAACACACACAGTGTATTCACTGAAGAAGAAAATAGAACAACATACTCCCCAGACACTCTGTTGTCATTTCGATCACTGATCCATGTCTCCATACCCCTGAGTGCTATGAGGAGACTTAGAGAAAACAATTTAAATAGTATCCCAAAAACTGAAAGGTCATAAAGAGAACGTAAAAGAAAAAAAAAAGAATTTAAAATATCTCAGAGAAATGCAGGTCAAACGAAAAATCTCGCTGACCGTAATGCCAAAGAGGCAACAGCGCGGCTGTGTCCAGGCCGTCATATGGCATGATATGAAAGTGCGTGCGCCCAGATAAAACTGGTTACAAAAGACTCTCCGATATCCCAAACGCGGACGAAGGAAATATACGGGCAATTTCCTTTAAAATGGGAGGCTCAAATTAAGTACCGCAGCGACCAGTCACTACATATACTAGCAAAAAATCAGAACCGGTCACTTCTCTGGGCTGCGGGCCTACAGGAATAGAATAGACAAAGCGTCGGACCCAACCTGTCCATTGTGCAGCGATGAGCCCCAAGATATGGAGCACTGGCTGCAGAGAGGCGTAGTCAGGGAGGTTGGACTGCCTCATCCGTACCCAAGAGAGGCAGTGGTCCTGGCGAAGAGCACGCTCTTTGGGCTCCAAAAATTTCGAGCAGGTAGGAAACCACACACACACACACACAACAACAACAACAACAACAACAACAACAACAACAACAACAACAACAACAACAACAACAACAACCGCAACAATCAATAACAGCAGCAACAACAGTAGTAACAACAATATTAACAATAATGACGTTATTTATCTCTACCCAAATTTATCATACCTCTCTCCCCCACTCTCTGTCTTTGTTTCTCTCTATCTCTCCCTCTTAATCTCACTCTGGCTTTCTGTCTGTTTGGCACGCCCGCGCGCGTATTATATATCTCTCTCTCTCTCTCTCTCTCTCTCTCTCTCTCTCTCCAAAAGAAATGAAACAGAAATAAGCCAGAGATTTAAATCAAACAATAAAGTTTTCCACTTACAAAATTCTTCCACAGTAAAAGGTCTTTGATAAGTATGGCCCTGAGGAGAGAGAGAAAAACAACAAAGACTTATCTCTAATTGAAGGACTTACAAAACTGCACAAATAGAAAAGTTTTTGTTTCATAGTAAACAACAGTTGTATACAAACAAACACTCCAATATTAAGAAGAAAAAAACCCAAACTATTTTAAGCACAACATTTTACAAAATCCTCACAAATACACAGATATACACTCTTTCAAACACCCTCACTCTCCTTATCTCTTTCTTTTGGTCTTAAACTCACACTCTCTC
>NW_004798344.1:120799-122815 GCF_000002075.1 Aplysia californica
CACACACACACACACACACACACACACACACAAACACACACACACACACACACAAACACATAGAATAATAAACAGAAAATATCACACACTTCGTTAACTGATTTGATCCGCACGTGCTATAACTTCGATAAAAAAGACCACCCACAGTGCCCTACTGTGTGCTAATGAAAACAAAACTTTGACGCGCTATTTTTCACAACTTCATTTTTATGTCCTTTCTGACGAAATCTGGCGCACCGGAGTCTGTGGTATACCCATAGAGTTACCTCCTTTTAAACCTATAGTGTACATCTATGGGTATACCGGGTACACGCTTCCCTGTCGCACGTAGAACACCGGAGTTCGATTCCCGTGCCGGATAATTTTTTTTTTTATCGAGTATCAAGGTCTCTCATCTCGGACGTTGTATGTATCCCTCTCAGCCCGAGTTGGCTAAGGCAGGCAAGGTTAAGCCAATTTCGTAAACGACCTGAATTGTGTCGATATAGCGTAAAAACACTTACGTTTAGAAAAAAATATGTTGCATAATATCGTAATCTTTAGTTTTTTTTTAATGAACAGAGAGATGCGTCGAAGATCAGAACTTGACTTAGTTTGTCTATAAACTTTTCATTTCAAAGGGTGATAATACAGTTAACACGGCAGGACCCTGGTTTTTCTTTGCTATCACCCATGGTTTTTATTCTTTTTTTTAAAAAAATACTTTTCCTAGAAATTTTCAATGTTGATACTCAAGGCATTGACAGAATATGAGGAAAACTCAGCAAGTAAAGGTGTTTTCTTACCTGATGACAATGCGCCAGTAGGGAAACGTGGGGCGATAACAAATATTCACTAGGATCATGACACACCATCTGTGTTATCACCCTTCGAAATGTAAAGGGGGGAAAAGGTCCCATTATAGGCTTTCTAACAAAGCTAAGCTCGGATCCGAGAAGCTGGAAACAACTTTCCTTTTCTTGGTCCAAAGTTCTTTAGTAAGTTGTTATTTTGATTGTTACAATCTCAATGTTGAATATAATTCATTAATATGCTAGTGTATATCTATAGTTGTAACGACCAACAGATCATTTTTTACTACTTTGGTCTAGAAATTTACAAGCTACTTTGTTCATTCTAGACTCTAACCAAGGTTGTTGTGATATGTAATGCAAGAAACAGTCTTCAGATAGCGCGACAAGGTACTGACTTCTCTTTGTTGTCGGCCATGGTTTTGATTCTTTTTTTTCTTCAAGATAATCAACGTTGATGCTCAAGGCATTGGCAGAAAATGAGGAATACTACACAAGTGAGAGTGTTTTGTTACGTGATAACAGTGTGCCTGAAGGGATACCACGGGTGATAACAAACACAAACCAGGATCATGTCACATTATCGGAGTCATCTCCCTTCGAAATGGAAAGATAATACATGTACAATAATTAATACATCTAGTACAATAAATAATTCATCAACTAACAAAACCTAATTCTGATCCCAGCTTCGTACTTTTTTTAAAAGTAAGTATTTTACGGCGTCCGCAACTGCGTTCGGTCATATAAGCGCGAGAAACACATTAAACATTTTCAGTGGGTAGGAAATTTTTATTTATGCCCAGGTGGCCACCGAAGCCGACTCTTATCGATTTTTGGACCACCAAAGGATCTTAAACGTGCGCAGCTTGCACACGGGACCTTCGAGATTGTTCACCCTTAACTGAGAAGGCTAGGTGGAGATCTTATCTACCATAAGATCAGAGTTTTGGCTGAAAACCAGCAGTAAGAAGGAGCCAAGGAGTTGCAGTAGAAAGGCTGCAAAAAAAAAAAGACCAGGAGCCCAGAGTAGGTAGCAAAGGAGGTGAGGGGGTGGGGGGGGGCTGAAAGTGGAGACAAAAGCAGATTACAGAACATTGTTAAAGCGAAGAAAAGGATGTGAATGAGGAGAAAATTTTTCCTCGCTATCCGGATTCGAACGCAGGAAGTATTGAATGAGAGGAAAAGACTTTAACCTGTAGACTACGAGTGCCCCCCCCCCCCC
>NW_004798344.1:122915-124449 GCF_000002075.1 Aplysia californica
CCCCCTTTCCAAGTTCTTAGTAAGTTTTTATGTAGATTGTTACAATTTCAGTGTTGGATGTAATTCATATGTTTGTGTAAATTTTGTTGAAACGACCGAAAAGCGATCATTTTTTTTACAACCTTGGTCTAGAATGTTCCAAACAACTTTGTATACTAGACTCTAACCAATCTTGTTGTGAATTGGAATGCTAGAAACAGTGTACATATTTGTATTTCAAATTTCTTTAGTGAGTTGCTATGTCGGTTGTTACATTCTCAGTGTTGGATATAATTTATTTGTTTTCTGTATATCTAGCTGTAACGATCAACAGATATTTCTTCAACAACCCGGGTCCGTTTACTTAGAAGTACATTTTGTACACATGTTGAACAATAACTAACCAAGCCCAGTTGTGATCTGTGATGCAGAAAATATTTTTACTTTTTTGTCATCCAAATTTTGCTAGAATCTTTTTATGTTGGTTGTTACACTCTCAGTGTTGGTTATAATCCATTCATTATTTTTGTGCATATCTAATTGTGACGACTCACAGACTCACAGACGTTTTGTTCTTACAACCTTAGTCTTTTGTTTCATGGATATTTATATTGTGCTCACTGTGAGACTGTTTGTGAGTGCAAGCATACTATTGTATTATTACGGTTATGTGCACAGATGTGTGTGAAAGAGAGAATATGTGCATATGTGTGTGTGGAGGGGGGAGGGTATGGGTGTGTGTAGCATTGTGTGTGTGTGTGTGTGTGTGTGTGTGTGTGTGTGTGTGTGTGTGTGTGTGTGTTTGGTGAAGCACCAAACCAATGTACCAGGACCTAGATATATCCTATCTTATCTTATCTTTCTAATATCATTACGTCATCCTTTATTATTGTGTACATAATGGGCAGGACAGCCAATCAAACGCAGCCGAAAGGCAAAATTGCTTGGCTAACATCGTAACCTCACTTCAGAATTACAAAGTTCTGTCTGCTAAGTATCTACTTTTGGTGTTAAGAAATAATATGGTAAGGTTTTTTTGTTTGGTTTTTTTTTTTCTTTTTCTCTTTCTTTTTTTTTTAAAAAGCAATTCTTTGAATATCTTGAAAACGACTCAAAACAATCGTATAATTTTGATAGAACAGATAAAAAGCATTTGGCTTGGGATCTCATGGTCTAGTAACTCAAAATGGCCAAAAGTGTTAGCGAACCTTGCAATTATAAGGTTGCGAAATATCGTAACCCCTTTTCCAATATGTATTGCGATTTTTTCCCTTCCCTCTTTTAAAAAAAAATCCAGTTCAACATTTTCTTATCACAAAAAATGCCGTAACTTACGACACATTAACCCGGACGCGCTCATATGACCATATGCAGTTGCCAGCGCCGTAAAACCCTGTACAACTACTACATCAACCCGGTGAAGGTTGTGTAACAGGTAGGATTTTCCAGCACCTCGTTATCTGGGCCAGTTCAAACTGTATGAGATTGTTTACTTGTCCATCTGTCTGTCTGTCTGTCTGTCTGTCTGTCTGTCTGTCTGTCTGTCTGTCTGTCT
>NW_004798344.1:125617-126995 GCF_000002075.1 Aplysia californica
ACAAGGGCGAAAAATCTCGGAGGGCCCGTGTGCAAGTTGCGCACGTTAAAGATCCCTTGGTGGTCTAAAATCGATAAGAGTAGGCTTCGGCGCCACCCGGGCAAAATTCAAAATTTCCTACCAACTGAAAATATTAGGAGTGTCCCGCGCGCTCATATGACCTATGCAGTTGCGAGCCCCATACAATGATTCACATAGATACACAAATACATCAGTACATAAATGAATAAACAATACCCAGTAACACAAACATAGAAAGCCACTCGTGGTTTGTGGTTTAGCAGTTAGGCGCTTTGCCTTTGCAATCTAAAGACCCGAGTTCGGTTTTCAAGTGGGGATATTTTTTTTTAATTGAGTAACTCGTTCTTTCTGCTGGACATTCTATCAGTCTCATTCAGGGTTGAGGCTGCAAAGCAGGGCGGAAGCCCACCTCCTAAATAATCGAAACTGTTTAGTTTTAGTAAAAGTTATACGGCACTTGCTACACAATAAGGTCATATACGTACCGAATGATAGATTATGTGTTACAAGAAAGTAACATACACAAAAATGAAGGAGGAGAAATAAGGACGATAGATGTTTGGTATGAAAGAAGGAACAAACCACACCAGAGCACAATCAATGTGTCGTTGAGGGTGTAGAAACGTCTACATTAAAAAAGAATAGAGGAAAAAAAACTTATAGGAAAAAACAACAACCTTAGTACTATTACTGGTCGCAACTGTACAGCGCCATGTTTTTGAGCTAGGCTTGTCGTGTACTGTTTAAGGACACGTACCCAAGTCGCAACCCCAGAATTGCAAAGTTCTATCTGACATTTCAGTCTGGCTGTTTTGAGTTACTACGACCATAATCCCAGAAACCAAATGCTTTATCTGCTCCCTCAAATCGTAAGATTATTCGGATTCGTTATCGAGATATTCAAAGAAGTGCGTTTGAAAAGGCTTGAAGTATCGTGAAACTCAAACTGTTTTTTTTTTACGTCAAATTTCTCAGAACTAGGAACAGACCAGATAGAACTTTCTAATTCTAAGGTAGCGAAGTGGCTATAAACCTTTATTAAAACCCAGTGTCACTGACACGCGCTTGGCGTCAAAATGCTCCTGAGCTCACAAACCACTCAACCACAGCTCACCTCTTGAACAATGAATGTTTTGTGTGCACTTCAAATTAAACCTTAAAAATGGGGCTCTCGTGGCCTAGAGGTTAAGGTGTTGGCCTCTCATTCAAAGGTCCCGGGTTCGATTCCGAGTAGCGACCAAAAAATTTTCTTCTCTAAAATTGTCTCCTTTCCCATCCTCTCCTGATCTCTAACAATGTTCTGTTGTCTGCTTTCATTTCCACTTTCTGCCCCCACCCCCTCACCTCCTTTGCCCCC
>NW_004798344.1:127999-129387 GCF_000002075.1 Aplysia californica
AGAGTTTCAGTAAAACCACGGGACGCATTATATCATGATCGTGCGTGACCATGAGCTATTAATGCCCATGTATTTCGCAATGAGGTAAAACAAGAGCTGGGCAAAGAATCGATCCCGGAACCGATTCCAGCGCCAAGTGCTTCAGAAGAGAAGTTCAGATTCCTTTTTAAATTTTAAGCAAACCAACTGTTACCAGTTACTTTATTTCCACGGCTGAGCGCAAGAAGTGAATACATGTATATCCACTTTTCACAGTTTCTAGAAAAAAGCGTTTGAAATTTTGACGATTTTAAAATCTCTACAACATAGTCAAAACAGAAACATAAAATGTCTCTATTCTACACTGAATTAAGCTACGGCTTAGATAATTACAGAAATAAAAGAGTGGCGTAAAATGTCACTCCCCATGTCTATCACTCCATTACGACCAAAAGTGGACAAAGTCACTTCTTGCCTTCATCCATCGATTTTTTAATTAATTTTTTTTTCTTTTTAGAATTTCGTAGATTAAAAAAAAATGCTGGTGTCTCGACATGGTTCTAGAGAGAGGTAAAATCCTGGAGACTAAAGCTGTTTAGAACCCACTAGGTAATCGGTAACTTGCCAGGTGTCGGACTCAGTGAGAGTAATCACTGCTCGCAGGAGGTAATCAAAGATTGTACACAGCAAGATAGTTCACTTCTCTCTTTTAGCCAATTATAAAAACTGTCCTCAAAATCCGGTGGTGCCCTCTTCGAAAAAGTGCGAACTTTACGAACAGAGTTACCCTATTTGTGTGCAAAACAATGAAAGCGCAACTAACAAACTCTGCTCTTCTTCAAAACAAAGACTGCAGTGCCATCTGAACCAATGCGTGGGACTTCCGCAGACCCCTTTTTTTTTGGGGGGGGGGGAGGTAAGAGAACTATCTTGTTATGTACGAACGATCTTTGAGGTAATTAATTAAATAATTGTTTATGGGTCGGACCCTCTGGCTAAAGTCACATCAAAGTAGAAAGTAATAGTTGGGTTCGGACTCGATTCTTGCGATTCCGAGATTTCAAGAATCGACAATCTGAGGCTACCCACCCACACCCCCCCCCCCCCCAAACAAAACAAAAAAAAAAACAACCAAAAAAACTGAAACAGCCCACCACAAAATACGAAGAAGGATTTCTAAACTTGGAAAATGACAAAATAGGCAGTCACGCTAGGGCCTAACCTCTTTTCGTGAGGGTCACTTTCAGTACTTTCCCCTGAACATGACATAAACAAGAGGTCACGGGGGTCAGAGGTTATCAGTTTTATCTTATCGATTGTTTGTGATGATTTCAGGTAGATGTTTGGAGGGGGTGGGTGGGATAGGGTGAGGTGGGGTGGTGAGAGGGTGAGGTGGGGTGGTGAGAGGG
>NW_004798344.1:130846-131264 GCF_000002075.1 Aplysia californica
AATCGCAGGCAAAAAAATTCAAAGAATGTAGAATTGGAACAAAATTCTGTAATAGTTTTTTTTGTGTTTTTTTTGGTTGTTTTTTTTGGGGGGTTGAGTAAGAATTTTACGACTCTCGCAACTACACAAGGTCATATTATGAACACGCGGCACACAACAAACTTTTTCAGTTGGTAGGCAATTTTGAATTTTGCCAGGCGGCGGCCGAAGCCTACTATTATCCATTTTAGACCACCATGGGGTCTCTCGTGGCCTAGAGGTTAAGGTGTTGGCCTCTCATTCAAAAGGTCCCGGGTTCGATTCCGGGTAGCGACCAAAAAATTTTCTTCTCTAAAATTGTCTCCTTTCACATCCTTTCCTGATCTCTAAAAATGTTCTGTTGTCTGCTTTCATTTCCACTTTCTGCCCCCACCCCCTC
>NW_004798344.1:131364-132479 GCF_000002075.1 Aplysia californica
GTGTCCCGCGCGCTCATATGACCTTATGCAGTTGCGAGCGCCGTAAAACCCTATACTAAACAAACAAACAAACAAACAGACCACCATGGGATCTTTAACGTGCGCAACTTGCACTCGGGACCTCCGAGATTTTTCGTCTTTTTCCGAGAAGGCTAGGTGTAAATCTCTCCTTCCAGAAAATCAGGGATGTGGCTGAAAGACAGCAGTGAGAAGGAGCCAAGGAGCAGTAGAAAGGCTGCAGAAAGAATCAGGAGCCCAGAGGATGGGGTAAATGAGGTGAAAGGTGGGGGCAGAAAGAGGAGACGAAAGCAGACGACAAAACATTGCTAGAGAGCAGGAAAGGAGGTGAAAGCAGACAATTTTAGAGAAGAAAACTTTTCGGTCGCTATCCGCATTCGAACCCGGGACCTTTGAATGAGAGGCGAACACCTTAACCTCTAGGCCACGAGAGCCCCCTCTGGTTTCAGAGGAAAGTTGGCAAAAAAAATATTTAAAAAATTCGCTACGCTTTGGTGACTTCCAAAGCTGCAGTGTCCTTGGAAATTACAAAAATTATATTTTTTTGTACCTTTGATCAACGTTGGGTTTTTCCCCTCAGTAGAATACACACAGAAATGTGCTTTTAATGGATATGAAAGGAGTTCAGATTTAAAAAAAAAAAGAAGAAAACTTGTCCAAAGATCGTTAAAATGCCTGTTTCTTCAGTCTTATTATTTTTTAAGAGCGTCTGATTTCCCCACAATGCGATGCCACGCGTAAATGCGGTAGTGTAGTCATTTAGGTCACGCATAGACTAAAACGGCATGTTTACACAACCGTGTTTTTGCAGAGCCTTAAGTATAAAGTTTAGGGACCCCACGGACTGGATATTAATGCTATAGGCCTACAAGATAAGTACATTGTATATGGAGGGACGGCCCAGAAAGGTAGTTTTAACTTCCTTGTTGTCGATGTAAACTTCTGATCGGAATTCTTTCCTCTTTTCGTCTGCGGTGAAGTGCTAGGTTTTGTGGTGCCATGGTCTCAGAAAAGGTGACAGTGAGTGACAGACGTGACAGATTTCAGGAAAAGCTGAAGGGGCCAGTAAAAATAAATCAACTTGACCCCCCCCCCCT
>NW_004798344.1:134130-135489 GCF_000002075.1 Aplysia californica
TACTGCTGCTGCTGCTACTACTACTACTACTACTACTACTACTACTACTACTACTACTACTACTACTACTACTACTACTACTACTACTGGCTTTCTTAAGGTGGGTCCCATACATCTGCACTTTCTTAGTCCTATTTCTACTTCTATGTCCTTTTGTCCAGTCCTTTCCCACAGTTCTTCATTTCTTATTCTATCCTGCCACTTAATACTTAGAATATTCCTCATACATCTGTTGACGAAAGACTGGACTTTATTCAGTACTGCCTTTGTTGTCTTCCAAGTTTCGCAGCTGCAGAGGAGCACAGACTTGACGTACTACTACTAATAGATAGCATAATTTGTTATATTCGCAAATTGTCGATCAACAGCAAGCTACACGCACTTTACAATCTGTAGTATTACCACAGCAGACCTGATAGCATTCTGAAACAATCTCAACTTCCTGGGAACGCATATTTTTATGAGTATATATTCATACTATCAGTCCTGCACAATCAATTACGAAGGGTACACACAACACAGTAAGAACACCTGACAATGTATAAGATTACAATGATTAATCTACTGCGTTGCCAGTTACTACACCAGATAAATAATATTATGCTGATCGCATTGTTTCTGAATCGATATTTGCTATTAATAGACAGCATTAAGTACAACGCAATCTACGCGCAACAGCTCAAACTCGTGTGAGCTTTGCAATCTGCCTTATTTGTACATGTGATTACCCAAGCAGACCTGATGACGCCCAGGAACACTCTCGGCGTCCCGGGCTGTTTAAATTAACAGCTGGTCAAGCGCTCTGTCAGATTTCAGGATGATTTTTTATTTATTTTAAAGGTCTTTAATATAGCCCATACATTCACATATTGTAACATGATTATTACTCAGCAAGCTCTCAGACAGAAACACTTAAGTAAATTAGTTTATTCAGTGTTTAAGGCCATTGGCTCACATCACATCGTATAAAACTCTCATTTGTTAACTAAAGCTTCCACAAGGGAAAAGCACAGGTTGTGCGCTTATCTCTTATCATGGGTCAAACATTGCATTATTTCTGTTACTGGACCTAGTCAGGCTGGGCGGAATTAACAAATTCCTTTGATGACCAAAGTATGGACAATAGAAAATAAAGTGAAATTCATCTTCAATTTCATGAGAGCTACACCTCTCACATAAGGGTGATTTAATTTCCATAAATAGAAAGTGTTATTTAATGGAAGACTATGATTTTTTAATTAACAAGGCTATGACTCTTCTGTTCCAATACTGTGGGAGGTTGATGATGTACTCAATACTCAACTGCCAGACACGAACAAGTAAACTGACAAGGTATTTCACTGTTGATAACAAGGTTAC
>NW_004798344.1:137311-138607 GCF_000002075.1 Aplysia californica
CGATCTGCGCACGCAAGGAGGTGCTATTCCTATTCTTCTTCTGGAAAAACGAAAGAGAGCTTCAAAACAGACTGCAGCGCCATCTGAAGCAAAGAGCATACTTCCTGCGGACACTTTTTAGGCCGAGTGGCCCATCTTGTTTTGTACTATCTTTGATATAATCTAGTTTCGAGTGAACCATCCTGTAGCCTAGTGTACTGTGTTTGAGGAAATTAGTTTTCTGTGAGTTGTCTTTTAACTGAATCATATTGATCTATTTATATTTGACAGAACTATCTTGTTGTGTCCTATTTTCTGCATCTTTCAACTAAACATCTTAACACTAAAATCACAAGTTTATTTCTTCCACTTGAAAAGTTACTTTTGCTGTATTTGCACCCAAACGTCTTTGTCCCAGAAGCTGTAAGAAGGACAACTGGTATATTTTGAGACTTGGGTCTCTTGAGGTATAGACTTTCGAGGTACACCACAACCTGGAATCAGCGTGTCTTGTTGTGAAAGGCAAATTGATAGATGATTGACGAAGAAGTGAGTTCAACAGACAAAATAAAGGAGATAAATGCAGTCAAACTTTCTACTGCAAGTTGTGATAGAAATCTAAAAATACTGCATTCGAACCAAGGCTTTCTATATCCTGAGGGACATTCTGACGACAGTACTTCATGAGCCTGAAACTCAGTTTATGGAGGCAAATTCCAAAATCATTACATATAGTTTATACATAAAACTGCAACAAATATTTACTAACGTAAAGACACACACACACACACACACACACACACACACACACACACACACACACACACACACACACACACACACACTGCAAATTAACAATAAACCTTGATGTACTGTCATGTCAGGAAGAAATAGAATACGTGCATTATCTTTTGTATTTCAAAATGCACCCTGAAAAGGAAAGGAAGTCTTTCATTTCCAAGAATTTAATTATTTGTATTGTTATTCAGTAGACCATGGCACTGAACATATCCCTGTCAGCGAAAGAGTTGTAATGTTATTGAGATAAGAAATATATCACGTGTTCTATTTTTATCCTTGTGAAGAGAGCTGGGTATTTTCTTGGTTATTTTTAGCGTTGTTTCTATCTAAAGTCCTCTACTCTTTGAAAGTTCCTGTTTTTCTAAAGTTGTTGCTTCCTGTGAGTGTTGATTGTTTTATATTCAGTATAATTATTCAGAGCGAAGTGGGTTTTCACATAGAATCAGTAAAGTTATGGTGTGTGTGTGTGTGTGTGTGTGTGTGTGTGTGTGTGTGTGTGTGTGTGTGTGTGTGTGT
>NW_004798344.1:141868-142904 GCF_000002075.1 Aplysia californica
GTGTGTGTGTGTGTGTGCGTGTGTGTGCGTGTGGTTATACCCTTTCCTTTATTTCTTTTCTTGTTAGTAAGTTTAACGTTTCCACCGCTTTTAACCTCACAGTTCTCAACTAAAGTTGCTACAGCCTGGTGACCTGGTCCTATAATTCATGTGACATATTAAGTGTCATCTTAATCCTTGGTTACCTCACTCTTTCATTCGACACAGGTCAGAGACAATTCCTGGGGAAATTATAATATTTATAACCGTGTAATCACGCAGTGGAATCAGGCGCTAGTAAAAATAATGAACTCGAAGAAATGATCGATATTTTTCCACCCGTTGGTAAATTCTTTTGGAATTTTAGGTTTTGGGCTCAACACATTTCACGTCTACTGGAAAACACATTCCTGTGTGGATTTTTACCGAAAAACGTTGATCAAAGATACAATAAATGTAAAAAAAATAATAATATGCAGTTTACAAGGACATTACAGCTTTGGAGATCAGTTAACTTGGGCGTCAAATTTCTCGCTGATTTGACATCAGCCCCCAACTTTGGCGACCCCCACCTCCTTCAGTCAACCAATAATATATCGACTTCTATTCAAGATAGATGGGTGGTTGTTTTTTTTCTTCAACAGCTAGGCAAATGAACAGGCAAATGAACAAGGTGACACTAATAACTCCATATTATGATCTATATCCCAAAATTGACGAGCGCCTGATTTTACAACGTTCTGAAACAATTCTTGACACTCATAGGCTGCCATTGTTAGGCTGCTTATAGAACTGGCTATCCCAAAAAGAGTTTATTCGATAAGATCTGTCCACATCCTTGTATGTGCCAATCCTGCTATTTTCGTTGTTGTTCCGGCTCTTAGTCAAAGAATCGGTTATGTAAAAGACTTGATCATGTGCTTTCGGCAAAAGCCTTGATCATAGCATAATGTGTGTGCTTCGGCTTAAAGCGATAACATAAAGAAAGCCGAAACTTAAGCGGCTGAAGATCGACTCGGACAGGCGCCAGTAGGTGTCTGCTTGACTCCACATAGAG
>NW_004798344.1:146769-148090 GCF_000002075.1 Aplysia californica
TAAACAGTGCAGCTATGGCAGGTATGCGGCTGAACAAGGCGAAGGTATCAAAAAGGCAGGACTTCCCATTTTACACGACATTAATTTAGTTTCTTTCCAACGTAGGACCTATGGTTCCAATGTTGGACCAACGATGGAGCGTGAAGATACCCCAAATAATAATTTTCGTCCCAAGTCATATATTTGTATTGATTTATGTTAGCTGCTGTTAGTGTTTCTAAATTTAAAAAATAAAGGCAGAGTATAGAAAAAAACCCCAAAAAGCCCAAACCCAACAACAAACAAACCGAACCAAACAACAAGAAAAAAAACAACCCCCCTAAAAAAAAACAACAACATCAAAACAAACAAACCACAAAACTAAAAATAGATATATTAAATCAGCAACAACAACTAGGCCTAACAACTTAGGTCGAAAATGATTTTTAACTGCATGGGTTGTTGCTTTGTTTTAAAATGTAAAACATGAAAAAGCATCACATTTGAAAACAACAACAAACAAACTGACTATAGTATACAGACAAACGAAAAAAGAAGGAATTTCAAAAGGAAAATGTAGGATATAAAAAAAGATCGTTACTTTTTTTTTTTTAGAGCAGTTCGGGTGTGGCTTCTCTGTTTCATGATCATTTTGTTGTTTTGTTTTTGTTTTATTTTGTTTTTAAAAAAAGTAAATCCAATCACATTTTTAAAACCTACACTGATTGAAAAGTAATGAGAAGGGAGACTCAAACATAGAAGACCGTCTCCAAACGTCAGTGCATTGTTCATATTATAATTACTGTCGATCCTTACTTCATCCACTCCCCTTTTTATCTTTTATTTACTGCTCTCTCTATCTTTCTGTCTTCCCCCTTCTCTCTCTCGCTCTCTCTCTCTATCTCTCTCGCTGTCTGTCTGTCTGTCTGTCTGTCTGTCTGTCTGTCTGTCTGTCTGTCTGTCTGTCTGTCTGTCTGTCTCTGGCCACCCCCTCCCCCTCTCTCTTTCTCTCTGTCTCTGTCTATTTCTCTCCCGGTCTATCTCCTCTTCTCTCTCTCTCTCTTTCTGTCTCACCCTGTGCCCCCCCTCACTCCCCTGAGCTGTATCATTGGTGTATTGGTGTAACATTCAGGCAGCTTCGAGCGTCGCACTCAGAAGGCTTGAGTTCGATTCCCGTGTGGGGGAGGACTTTATTAAATCGAGTGTCTCCACCTCTTGTAGGCTAAACCCTAAGTTGTCCCTAGAATGTAGTGTAAAAGCTGTCTCCTGAATAATTTAGAGTGTGTCCGGTTTTTTTTTTGTTTGTTTTTTTTGGGGGGGGGGCACACACTGACAACTAACA